>NW_028135908.1:0-142977 GCF_964662115.1 Mustela nivalis
CCTATTTGGTTTCCACAGCCCACCTTTTTAATCAGCTCTTGCACATTACCCCCAATGCCGTTCTTTTCCCCTTTCTATATTCACTCAAGAGAACCCCAGTCTCAGTTTCAGTCTTGAATCAATTCAATGTAGTTCTGTGCACACAGGCCATGTGCTAGACATAAAAAGGCATTTAAAAAATTGTTTTAGGAGGAGGAGTCAAGATGGCGGAGAAGTAGCAGGCTGAGACTACTTCAGCTAGCCAGAGATCAGCTAGATAGCTTATCTAAAGATTTCAAACACCTACAAATCCAATGGCATATCAAAGAGAAGAAGAATAGCAATTCCAGAAACAGAAAATCTACTACTTTCTGAAAGGTAGGACTGGCGGAGAAGTGAATCCAAAGCCACGGGAAGATAGACCCCGGGGAGAGGGGCCAGATCCCGGCAAGCGGCATTGCAACGGAGCACAAAATCAGGACTTCTAATAAAAAAAAAAAAAAAAAAAATCAGGACTTTTAAAAGTCTGTTCTGCTGAGGGACATCGCTCCAGAGGCTAAAACGGGGTGAAGCCCACACGGGGTCAGCATGGCCTCAGGTCCTGCAGGGTCAAAAAAGGATCGGGGGTGTCTGAGTGTCGCAGAGCTTACAGGTATTAGAACGGGGAAGCCGGCTACAGAGACAGAGCCAAGAGTGAGCTCACAGCTCGGGATTACCTTGAACCGGTCGCAGGCTCAATGAGCTCAGAGCGTGGCTGGAAGTCAGGCAGATAGAGTTATTGGGCACTGTTCTCTGAGGGCACACTGAAGAGTGGGGCCCCAGGCTCTCGGCTCCTCCAGGCAGAGACCAGGAGGCCGCCATTTTCATTCCCGTCCTCCGGAACTCTAAGGAAAGCACTCAGGGAACAAAAGCTCCTGAAAGCAAACCTGAGGGGATTACTCAGCCTGGCCCTTGAAATTCCGCCTGAGGCAAAGACACTTGAGAGTCACTACAATGGGCCTCTCCCCCAGAAGATCAACGAAAAATCCAGCCAAGACCAAGTTCACCTACCAAGGAGTGCAGTTTCAATACTAAGGAGAGCAGCAGAATTCCAGAGGAAGAGAAAGCAAAGCACGGAACTCATGGCTTTCTCCCCATGATTCTTTAGTCTTGCAGTTAATTTAATTTTTTTTCTTTTTCAATTTTAAGGAGTGCAGTTTCAATACCAAGGAGAGCAGCAGAATTCCAGAGGAAGAGAAAGCAAAGCACAGAACTCATGGCTTTCTCCCCATGATTCTTTAGTCTTGCAGTTAATTTTTTTTCTTTTTCAATTTTTTTTCTAGTCTTCTGCTATAATTTTTTAACTTTTACCCTTTTCTTTTTTAACATTTTAAAACTAGTTTATCTAATATATATAAATTTTTTTCTTTTCTATAATTTTTCTTTATTCATTTTCTTTTTATAATTGTTTCTTTTCTTTTTTTCTTTCTTTCTTTTTTTTTTCTTTCTGAACCTCTTTTTAGCCCCTTTCACCCCCCCTCACAATTTGGGATCTCTTCTGTTTTGGTTAAAGCATATTTTCCTGGGGTTGTTGCCACCCTTTTAGTATTTTACTTGCTCCTTCATATACTCTTATCTGGACAAGAGGACAAGGCAGAAAAATTCACCACAAAAAAAAGAACAAGAGGCAGTACCGAAGGCTAGGGACCTAATCAATACAGACATTGGTAGTATGTCAGAACTAGCGTTCAGAATGACGATTCTCAAGGTTCTAGCCAGGCTCAAAAAAGGCATGGAAGATATTAGAGAAACCCTCTCAGGAGATATAAAAGCCCTATCTGGAGAAATAAAAGAACTAAAATCTAACCAAGTTGAAATAAAAAAGCTATTAATGAGGTGCAATAAAAAATGGAGACTCTCACTGCTAGGATAAATGAGGCAGAAGAAAGAATTAGCGATATAGAAGACCAAATGACAGAGAAAAAAGAAGCTGAGCAAAAGAGGGACAAACAGCTACTGGACCACAAGGGGAGAATTTGAGAGATAAGTGACACCATAAGACGAAACAACATTAGAATAATTGGGATTCCAGAAGAAGAAGAGAGAGGGGAGCAGAAGGTATACTGGAGAGAATTATTGGAGAGAATTTCCCCAACATGGCAAAGGGAACAAGCATCAAAATCCAGGAGGTGCAGAGAACGCCCCTCAAAATCAATAAGAATAGGTCCACACCCCATCACCTATTAGTAAAATTTACAAGTCTTAGTGACAAAGAGAAAATCCTGAAAGCAGCCCGGGAAAAGAAGTCTGTAGCATACAATGGTAAAAATAATAGATTGGCAGCAGACTTCTCCACAGAGACCTGGCAGGCCAGAAAGAGCTGGCATGATATATTCAGAGCACTAAATGAGAAAAACATGCAGCCAAGAATAATATATCCAGCTAGGCTATCATTGAAAATAGAAGGAGAGATTAAAAGCTTCCAGGACAAACAAAAACTGAAAGAATTTGCAAACACCAAACCAGCTCTACAGGAAATACTGAAAGGGGTCCTCTAAGCAAAGAGAAACCCTAAAAGTAGTAGATCAGAAGGGAACAGAGACAATACATAATAACAGTCACTTTACAGGCAATACAATAGCACTAAATTCATATCTCTCAAAAGTTACCCTGAATGTAAATGGGCTAAATGCCCCAATCAAAAGACACAGGGTATCAGAATGGATAAAAAAACAAAACCCATCTATATGTCGCCTACAAGAAACTCATTTTAAACCCAAAGACACCTCCAGATTTAAAGTGAGGGGGTAGAAAAGAATTTACCATGCTAATGGACATCAGAAGAAAGCAGGAGTGGCAATTCATATATCAGATCCATTAGATTTTAAGCCAAAGACTATAATAAGAGATGAGGAAGGACACTATATCATACTTAAAGGATCTGTCCAACAAGAAGATCTTACAATTTTAAATATCTATGCCCCCAACGTGGGAGAAGCCAAGTATATAAACCAATTAAGAACAAAATCAAAGAAACACATCAACAATAATACACTAATAGTAGGGGACTTTACACTCCCCTCACTGAAATGGACAGATCATCCAAGCAAAAGATCAGCAAGGAAATAAAGGCCTTAAATGACACACTGGACCATATGGACATAACAGATATATTCAGAACATTTAATCCCAAAGCAACAGAATACACACTCTTCTCTAGTGCACATGGAACATTCTCCAGAATAGATCACATCCTCGGTCCTAAATCTGGTATCAACTGGTATCAAAAGATTGGGATCATTCCCTGCATATTTTCAGACCACAATGCTCTGAAGCTAGAACTCAACCACAAGAGGAAATTTGGAAAGAACGAAATACATGGAGAGTAAACAACATTCTTCTAAAGAATGAATGGGCCACCAGGAAATTAAAGAGGAATTGAAAAAACTCATAGAAACAAATGATAATGAAAACATAACGGTTCAAAATCTGTGGGACACAACAAAGGCAGTGCTGAGAGGAAAATATATAGTGGTACAAGCCTTTCTCAAGAAACAAGAAAGGTCTCAGGTACACAACCTAACCCTATACCTAAAGGAGCTGGAAAGAACAAGAAAGAAACCCTAAGCCCAGCAGGAGAAGAGAAATCATGAAGATCAGAGCACAAATCAATGAAATAGAAACCAAAAACCAACAGAACAAATCAACGAAACTAGGAGCTGGTTCTTCGAAAGAATTAGTAAGATTGATTAAACCCCTGGCCAGACTTATCAAAAAGAAAAGAGAAAAGAGTCAAATAGATAAAATCATGAGTGAAAGAGGAGAGATCACAACTAACACCAAAGAAATACAAACAATTATAATTATAAGAACATACTATGAGCAACTCTACGCCAACAAATTTGACAATCTGGAAGAAATGGATGCATTCCTTGAAGCATATAAACTACCACAACTGAACTAGGAAGAAATAGAAAGCCTGAACAGACCCATGACCAGTAAGGAGATTGAAACAGTCATCAAAAATATCCAAACATTTCTTTTGATGGCTGCATAGTATTCCATTGTGTATATATACCACATCTTCTTGATCCATTCATCTGTTGATGGACATCTAGAAATGAAATCTTGCCATTTGCAACAACATGGATGGAACTAGAGCGTATCATGCTTAGCGAAATAAGTCAAGCAGAGAAAGACAACTATCATATGATCTCCCTGATATGAGGAAGTGGTGATGCAACATGGAGGCTTAAGTGGGTAGGAGAAGAATAAATGAAACAAGATGGGATTGGGAGGGAGACAAACCATAAGTGACTCTTAATCTCACAAAACAAACTGAGGGTTGCTGGGGGGAGGGGGTTTGGGAGAAGGGGGTGGGATTATGGACATTCGGGAGGGTATGTGCTTTGGTGAGTGCTGTGAAGTGTGTAAACCTGGTGATTCACAGACCTGTACCCCTGGGGATAAAAATATATGTTTATAAAAAATTAAAAATTAAAAAAAATATATCCAAACAAACAAAAGACCAGGGCCAGATGGCTTCCCGGGGGAATTCTACCAAACATTTAAAGAAGAACTAATTCCTATTCTCCTGAAACTGTTCCAAAAAATAGAAATCGGAGGAAAACTTCCAAACTCATTTTATGAGGCCAGCATCACCTTGATCCCAAAAACCAGACAAGGATCCCATCAAAAAAGAGAGCTATAGACCAATATCCTTGATGAACACATCATCAAGAAAAATTGAAAATTCTCACCAAAATACTAGCCAATAGTGTTCAACAGTACATTAAAAGGATTATTCACCATGACCAAGTGGGATTTATTCCAGGGCTGCAAGGTTGGTTCAACATCCGCAAATCAATCAATGTGGTGCAACATATCAATAAAAGAAAGAACAAGAAACATATGATACTCTCAATAGATGCTGAAAAAGCATTTGACAAGTACAGCATCCCTTCCTGGTCAAAACTCTTCAAAGTGTAGGGATAGAGGGCACATACCTCAATATTCTCAAAGCCATTTATGAAAAACCCACCGCAAATATCATTCTCAATGGAGAAAAACTGAAAGCTTTTCCGCTAAGGTCAGGAACACGGCAGGGATGTCCATTATCACCACTGCTATTCAACAAGGTACTAGAAGTCCTAGCCTCAGCAATCAGGCAACAAAAAGAAATTAAAGGCATCCAAATCGGCAAAGAAGAAGTCAAACTATCACTCTTCACAGTTGATATAATACTATATGTGGAAAACCCAAAAGACTCCACTCCAAAACTGCTAGAACTTGTACAGGAATTCAGTAAAGTGTCAGCATATAAAGTCAATGCACAGAAATCAGTTGCATTTCTCTACACCAACAACAAGACAGAAGAAAGAGAAATTAAGGAGTCAATCCCATTTACAATTGCACCGCAAACCATAAGATACCTAGGAATAAACCTAACCAAAGAGGCAAAGAATCTATACTCAGAAAACTATAAAGTGGGGCGCCTGGGTGGCTCAGTGGGTTAAGCCGCTGCCTTCGGCTCAGGTCATGATCTCAGGGTCCTGGGATCGAGCCCCACATCGGGCTCTCTGCTCAGCAAGGAGCCTGCTTCCTCCTCTCTCTCTGCCTGCTTCTCTACCTCCTTGTCATCTCTCTCTGTCAAATAAATAAATTAAAAAAAATTAAAAAAAAAAAAGAAAACTATAAAGTACTCATGAAAGAAACTGAGGAAGACACAAAGAAATGGAAAAATATTCCATGCTCCTGGATTGGAAGAATAAATATTGTGAAAATGTCTATGCTACCTAAAGCAATCTACACATTTAATGCAATTCCTATGAAAGTACCATCCATCTTCTTCAAAGAAATGGAACAAATAATCCTAAAATTTATATGGAACCAGAAAAGACCTCGAATAGCCAAAGGGATATTGAAAAAGAAAGCCAAAGTTGGTGGCATCACAATTCCAGACTTCAAGCTCTATTACAAAGCTGTCATCATCAAGACAGCATGGTACTGGCACAAAAACAGACACATAGATCAATGGAACAGAGTAGAAAGCCCAGAAATAGAACCTCAACTCTATGGTCAACTAATCTTCAACAAAGCAGGAAAGAATGTCCAATGGACAAAAGACAGCCTCTTCAATAAATGGTGTTGGGAAAATTGGACAGCCACATGCAGAAAAATGAAATTGGACCATTTCCTTACACCACACACGAAAATAGACTCAGAATGGATGAAGGACCTCAATGTGAGAAAGGAATCCATCAAAATCCTGGAGGAGAACAGGGGCAGCAATGTCTTTGACCTCAGCTGCAGCAACATCTTCGTAGGAACATCGCCAAAGAAAGGGAAGCAAGGGAAAAACTGAACTATTGGGATTTTATCAAGATCAAAAGCTTTTGCACAGCAAAGGAAACAGTTAACAAAACCAAAAGACAACTGACAGAATGGGAGAAGATATTTGCAAATGACATATCCGATGAAGGGCTAGTGTCCAAAATCTATAAAGAACTTAGCAAACTCAACACCCAAAGAACAAATAATCCAGTCAAGAAAGGGGCAGAGGACATGAACAGACATTTCTGCAAAGAAGACATCCAGATGACCAACAGACACATGAAAAAGTGCTCCACATCACTCGGCATCAGGGAAATACAAATCAAAACCACAATGAGGTATCACCTCACACCAGTCAGAATGGCTAAAATTAACAAGTCAGGAAATGACAGATGCTGGCGAGGATGTGGAGAAAGGGGAACCCTTTTACACTATTGGTGGGAATGCAAGCTGGTGCAGCCACTCTGGAAAACAGCATGGAGGTTCCTCAAAATGTTGAAAATAGAACTACCCTATGACCCAGTAATTGCACTACTGGGTATTTACCCTAAAGATACAAACGTAGTGATCCAAAGGGGCATGTGCACCCGAATGTTTAGAGCAGAAATGTCCACAATAGCCAAACTATGGAAAGAACCTAGATGTCCATCAAACGATGAATGGATAAAGAAGATGTGGTATATATACACAATGGAATACTATGCAGCCATCAATAGAAATGAAATCTTGCCATTTGCGACAATGTGGATGGAACTAGAGGGTATCATGCTTAGCGAAATAAGTCAAGCAGAGAAAGACAACTATCATATGATCTCCCTGATATGAGGAAGTGGTGATGCAACATGGGGGCTTAAGTGGGTAGGAGAAGAATAAATGAAACAAGATGGGATTGGGAGGGAGACAAACCATAAGTGACTCTTAATCTCACAAAACAAACTGAGGGTTGCTGGGGGTGGGGGCTTGGGAGTAGGGGGGTGGGGTTATGAACATTGGGGAGGGTATGTGCTTTGGTGAGTGCTGTGAAGTGTGTAAACCTGGCGATTCACAGACCTGTACCCCTGGGGATAAAAATATATTATATGTTTATAAAAAATTAAAAATTTTAAGAAAATTGTCTTAAATATTGAATGCATATGTAAAAGAATAAGCTTCATAAACATATAACTTGTGATATATAATTTAAAAAAAAAACCACTTTAATTCCACCCACCCAACCAAGCATCCAAGCCTATCAGTCTTTTGTACCACCATGCCAGCGATCCCCATCCACACTGTTCACCCAACCTACAGTCCCCTCCAGGGCCAACAGCAGATACACATGTGCCTGTATGCCCAAGCACAACCAGGCTGGCCCAAGAGAAGGAAAAGGCCCCAGAACCCTGGCATAATGAGTCTGAAGCATACTGGGGCCTAAACTACATATATATTCCTCCTTGCAAAAAGTGAACCAAGCTCCTCTTTTAGCTTTACATCCATTACAGCCTGTTGTATATACCCGTTAGAGTGCAGAATTTTAAATTCTTCCCTAAAAACATATACATATCCAAAATGTTACCATGATTAATAATTTACTTCCATAGATATTCTCCACACCATTTAAACTAAAAATTAACAGTGGCCTAGAGAGACACTGTTGGTTTCCCTCCAGCCCCCCCACCCCACCGATTCCCACAATCAGACCTTTCCTCTTCCTAACAGAGCACCTATCTGCACAGAGTCAAGTCCTTTCGGGAGGCTGGCCTATCCCTGGCCCTAGGAGGAAAGACCTGATGCTGTTGAGCAAATTACAGTGCCAACACACCCCTTGCCAGTGATAGGTTTAGGCTCAAGCCTGTGACCTAACACTTCAATAAGAAATGGGAAGAATTATGATGGAGATGTCTGGAAAAGATTCATTGTTTTTAAAGAGACACAAAGAAGAAGAATTTCTTCTGTTTCTACCTCTGGATGTTCTTTCTGGGTGCAATACTTGTAAGGGCTGCAGGCATTTTGCCACCTTGAAGACAAGACTGCCACACTGAGGACACTAAGGATGGCAAGACAGGGAGGCAGAGCAGGTCTGAGCTGTTAACATCACAGAATTGCCGAATGAATTAGCTGTCTCAGGGTTCATCCTAGCTTGGGGCTGCTTTTATAGGAGGAAAAAAAAATCCTTATCATTTGCATTTCGGTTTTCTTTTACCTGCATCCAAAAACATCCTTGTAAACACCGAAATAAAACCTGACAGCTGAACAGGAAACAATTACCAGTTATGACTGAAGAAGTTGTAAAAGATAGCCATCCTAAGAAAATGGATTACCTTCATATCTCTATATTTAGAAGGTAAACAAGATGTAGAAAATAAAATTATTATAAGTCAGGAAGATATTAACCCTTTGTAATCCAGAACTGGCAATCCACATGTAAAAGTTATTCTATATAAAGACGGAACCCAATTGCCTAGTGCTAAAGTTTTAAAAAGTAGAGCTGATTTATTTAGATATTTTGACATATATTTCTCAAATATAGGATCCTAACATGTTCTTTTTAACTAATAGGGAGTACCAATATAACACACAACATAAATATATACCAATGATATACAATGTTTAAGTCAAATGTGCTTCATATACATTTTAATATATCTATACCTTCAGTAGGATCAAGTTTCATCACACTTTTAAGTCAATGCAAAATTGCCTCTGCTTCTCTTGATCTGAATTGGGGCTAGCCTATATTACAGTCAAAACCACTCATCAGGGAGTCACTGATAGAAATAAAACAACAGATAAAGTAGGAGCTAGCTGGTAACCTCTACCTGCACCCATCTCCAGCAACTAAGGAAGTAGAAAAGTGATGATGAGGGCAGAGAGAGCCATCTTACTTACGTCAAATAATTATTAATAATTATAGTAATGGCTTACAAAAGAGCTTTGATTATATTAACTTAATTAAATCTCTAGTAGCCATACGAAGCAGGTACCATCCTTAGGGTGAGTGGAAGGTCAGAGAGGTTAGGATAGACTTGAACCCAAGCAGTCAGGCTCCCACACTGCTCTGCCATATCAGTATTAACAGGAAGTGTTGAGGAGGTACGGGGAAGTATAACTGGAAAATGATTTTTTAGAAGATTTTATTGATTCGTTTGAGAGAGAGAGAAAATATGAGAGAGAGAGACAGGGACAGAGACAGAGAGACAGAGAATAGGAGTGGGGAAGGGGAAGAAGGAGAGGGAGAGGGGGAAGAAGACTCCCTGCTGAGCAGGGAGCCTGACACAGGGCTGAATCCCAGGACTCTGAGATCATGATCTGAGCTGAAGTCAGATGCTTAATCAACTGAGCCACCCAGGTGCCCCAAAAACATGATCTTTTTTAATCATAAAGATCTGGTAGAAGTCACAGAATTAAAGAGTTGCTAAATCTAAAAGTGGACTGACCCAGACTTTGGTTTATTTAGGACACCAAAGTCAGCTTGCACATGGAATGACCTTCCTCCTGGACAGGTTACAAAAGTGCTCTTTCCCCGAAGAACCTCAGCAAAGGCTGAAATGGCCTTCCACAAAGGCTTCTCTTTACCTCTGGAAATCCATCACAATGTCCCCCAACCTGCCAGCAGCTACAAACACAGCCCACTGTATTCCTTACAGAAAAAGCCAAAGGCCTCTGGTCACCAGGCAGCCTCTTCTCACTCCCAGGCCTCAATCTGCTAGCAGCATGGGAAAGCCAGAAACCCACAACCTGAGCAATGGGTGGCAGATCATTTCTTATAGGAGTCTAGCAGAACATAAGAAAGCCATTTAAGTATTATGTAAGTCTTCACTTACTGATGTGGAAAAAATGGCCAAGAAATGTTAAGTCAAAAGTCTAGGGTTAGGGGTGTCTGGGTGGCTCAGTGGGTTAAAGCCTCTGCCTTCGGCTCGGATCATGATCCCAGGATCCTGGGATCGAGTACCACATTGGGCTCTCTGCCTGCCTCTCTGCCTACTTCTGATCTCTGCCTGTCAAATAAATAAATAAAATCTTAAAAAAAAAAAAAAAGTCTAGGGTTAGACTCTGCCTAATGACCATTCAGGTAAAACTGTGTTTCTGTGTGCTATGCACCTAAGACAGACACAGACAAACAGGGGGAGAGACAGAGAGAGAAGAGGATGCACATAAGCAAGGGCAAGCATAGAAAACATGCTTACCAAAACTGGAACAATGGACATTAGGAGATCGCAGAATTTGAAGAGCTTTCTCACACTTCAATTATTTTTTTGCTCATTTGTATCATTCCAATGTTTACAATGAGTACATTAAATTTCATAGCCAAAAAAACTATGCACAACAACATGGATGGATCTTGAAGGCTTTATGCTAAATAAAATAAGTCGATAGAGAAAGACAAATATGTACTCAATGATCTCACCTGTACATGGAGTAGAAAGAAAGAAAAAAACTGACTGATGCATTGGAAGAGAAATCAGACTTGCTGTTACCAGAGAGGAGAAGTAGGGTGGGAGCAGGAACTAATGGAAGGGAAAAATAAAATAAAATAAAATAAAAAATAAAAGAGCCGCTAGAGTGTTTTGGAGAGATCTTTTTTTCAGACATTTTTCAAAGCCTAATTCCTATAACAAAGGAAAGAACAATTCAGCAAACACAACACCAAACTATAATGTTCTCCAAACCTGTCTTACTCTTTAAAACTGAAGTACATTCAAGACCCACACAATATATTAAATAGTATTTTCACCAACACCAAAATGCCCCCTAAAGCAAATAACTTAAATTTCTTCTGTCCAACACTGTAATAGAACTGTTACAACACATATGTTGTAGATAATACCTTGTAATGGCCTGTTGGTATCTTTAGGGAAAGATGTGTTTCTCTAATTGCCATTTACCAAAAAGTGCAGAAAAATAACAGAGCCAGGCAAAAAGAAATTATCTCCGCCCAGCCACTCAATAACTTGCACTGACCCAGGGTCAAGCACATGTGTGACACCCCTGAATGGAATAGATGATGACATTACCAATCATGACAAGTTCATATAAAAGACCTGGTGGCCTTAGCACACATTCAGTCATGTTTATTCATTCTGTATAAACCTGGCACCAACAAGCAACTTCCAGAATACAATCTCCATCAGGTATTCCATCGGCTAGCAACAATGGCTTATAAAAATGAGGTCTTTTCAGGTTATACTGAAAAGAGAGATCAAGAGTCAGAGATCAAGACTCCCTCGGGTCTTTCCATTAAGAAACAGAATATAAAGTACAAATGGGGCCCTAATTTAGCAGGTTCCTGAAATAAAGCCAAGTATTGGCTTCTATTGGCAATCATCTATATAGATAAATTAATATTACCCTGACCAATCAATATTTTCCTGTGCTCATTCTTTTATAGCAGCTGGAAGATCTATCTCCATTTTTTGTCAACATCAGGGGTAATTTTGAGGGAGAGAGAGAGAGCACCAAAGAGAGGAGGGGAGCGGGAGCAGAAGCAGAGGGAGAGGGTGAGAGAGAAACTTTTGCAGGTTCCATACGCAGCATGGAGCCTGACACAGTGCTCAATCTCACAACCCTGAAATCATGACCTAAGCCAAAATCAAGAGTCAGATGCTTCACTGACTGAGCCACCCAGACATGCCAGGAGTACTATCTAATATATCTGTTTCTTGCCTCTTATTGATATTTGGGGTAACACAGCAAGCCCGCCTCCATACTGTTACAAGCCTGGGCTGCTGTGTGGGCCCCTTTACAAGGCCCACAGCAGTCTAGCTTTCCTGTCCCATGGGCTGCAGCCAACCTGTCTTCTCATCACTGCTCACTGCCACAGTAAGGACAGACACAGACCATGTGTGCCCACCTTCTGCAATACCTGCTCCTGCTATGGATTCCATGGCTACTCACTTCTCTTCTCCAGCACCACTTTTTTCCCTTACCTCTTCCCTTTTCTGTCTCCAGTCACTGCTCAGTATTGGCGCCAAAGATCTGACTTTTTAGAAAGCAAGTCAAAAGAAAAGAAAGGCGTTCTTTACAAAGAAAGATCCTGAAGGTCAACTCAGGTCACTCCCCTGCTCATCCACCCCCTGGGGCTTTCCATCTCACCCTTCAAAAAAAATAAAATAAACCCAAGTTCTCCGTGAGACCTACAAGCCCCACGTGGTCCTACCATTTCCTCGTCCACCCCCAACTCCTCCAACTCTATTGACTTCCCTTAGATTATCAAGCATATTGATGACTCAGAGCCTTTACATTTACAGTTCCCTCTGTTTGGAACACTACTCCCATAAATAATCCCAAACTGTTCCCTGCTCAATCCAGTTCTTGACACTAAACCCCCCTCTTCAGGGAGGCCTTCCCTGACCCTTCCATCTAGACCAGCATACACACTCCCCAATTAAGCTTCATTTTCCTATAATCATTACCTGAAACTATACACTTATTTGTTATTTGTTTATTGTCCATCTACCCCAATAGACTGAAAACCTCATGAAACTGGAGCTTCATTTGGCCCACAGCAAGCCCTCAGTATTACTTGCAGAACGACTTCAAAAAAGTGTATACTATCTAACATAGAGCTCAAAGAGTGGGAAATCCATTTATTAAAAGGGAAACCCTTACTTCCCTCCAATTAGATAAATCCCCCACTATAACTCCCACAAGTTTAAGTAAAATTTATAAAATATCATGTAAGGTTTTCTCGGTGACCTAGGATTATCAACACAAAAGTCAATGCTCTCTTGATACACATGGGCATAAGCAGAGATATGAGCAGTACTGTTTTATGGGGGAATGTATCAGAATGCCTTTCCAGAACTACTTTCTCAGGAATATATGAGCCAGAATGAGATTCAGTCTCTAGGAACAGGGCAAATAATAGGCAGGCCAGCTAATCAGAGTATACCATCTCCTACAGGAACAGGTCCATGACCCATGGAAAGCCAAACAGTGTGGTCTCAAGATCTGGAGCCCAGAGGGGTCACACTCTTCTCAAGGGTCACTAGCTTTCAGGGACCATCTCTCCTGCACCTGGCAGAGACAGTCTGACAATGAGGTGGAAGCACAGAAAAGAAACAAACACAGAGCCAAGAGTGGAAAGGAATAATTTTCACCAACAGGGAGGTCAACAAAGAGAGTGGACATGAGAATGGGTGGGTGTCCTGGACTCCACTTACATCCCTGTCAACAGTCATACATACTTAAAGCCAAATGTACCCCTGGAATAGTTGTGTGTATCATTAAATTCCCTCCTTTTGAAGTCAGACTTTCTGCCACTTACAACCAAGAATCTTGACTCATACAAATATGCTCAACATATACAGCTAACCCTTGAACAATGCAGGGACTAGGGGTGACTACTCCCCCCATTTAACTTTTGACTCCCCAAAATCTTAACTCATAACAGCCTGTTGACCAGAAGCCTCACCAATAACATAAACAATTAACACATATTTTGTATACAAGTAATATGCACATGGTATGCTGTATTCTTACAATAACGTAAGCTAGAGAAAAGAAAATGTTATTAAGAAAATCATAAGGAAGATAAAATACATTTACATTTCTGTAGTGTTATTATAAAAAAAAATCACATAAAAGTGGACCCATGCAGTTGAAACCCACTGTTCAAGGGTCAACTGTACTATCACTTGGGTGGAACAGAATTTTTTTAAAAAGAAAAAAAAAAATCCCTCAACTGGTTAAACACACACACAAGTAGTTGCCAGGGCTGGAGGGAGGAAAGAACAGAGACTGCTTCATGGGTACAGGGTTTACTGTTGGAGTGATGAAAATGTTCTGAAACTATATAGAGGTGCGATGATTGCACAGTACTGTAAATGTTCTAAAGCCAGTGAATTATTCACTTTAAAATGATTAATTTTATATTATGTGAAATTTACCTCAATAAAACAAACTTTAATTGTGAAAACAATGCTGCAATGCATTTTTAATCGCCTTTAAGTGTACCTGTCATCATTTCCTAGAAAAGGAAATTAAGCTAAATGATATGTAAATTTTTAGCATATTAGCACATACTAACAAATTACTTTCCAGAGAGATCATACCAAATTAGAATTCTATCAAAGGTATACTGGAAAGAAAAGACAGATAACCAAGAGGAATCATTAAGGGAAAAAACACACACCAGGCACCTTGGTGGTTCAGTGGGTTAAGCCTCTGCTTAGGTCATGACCTCAGGGCCCAGGATCAAGCTCTGGGTCTGGCTTTCTGCTCAGGAGGGAGACTGCTTCCCCCCTCTCTCAGCTTGCCTCTCTGCCTACTTGTGATCTCTCTTTCTCTCTCTCTCTCTGTCAAATAAATAAAAAGTCTTAAGGGGCGCCTGGGTGGTTCAGTGGGTTAAAGCCTCTGCCTTCAGCTCAGGTCATGATCCCAGAGTCCTGGGATCTAGCCCCACATCTAGCTCTCTGCTCAGCAAGGAGCCTGCTTCCCTTCCTCTCTCTCTCTGCCTGCCTCTCTGCATACTTGTGATCTCTTTCTGTCAAATAAATAACTCTTTAAAAAAAAAATTCTTAACACACACAAACACCAGCAACTTTGCTAAAATAATAGGTAAATACATTCTTATTTGTAAGTTTATATATCCTAGAGAACTGAAGTGACACTTAAAACACTGGTTCTTATCATTTCTTCATTTGTGACATATATATGTATAATTTAAACATTTGTTCTAATTTTTCCTGTTGATATATAGGCCCTCTTTATGTACTGAGGATATAACTATATCCTATCCTATAAATTTCAAATATTTTTCCAGTTCATTCCTTACTTTTCACTTCAGTTAAAATGATGTGTCTGCTTGTGCACATATTTATTTTAGGTACAGAAGGAGAGGATCAGAACCATTCTCTCCAAAATAAACAGCTGCAATATGACACACGCGCACGTGCGCACACACACACGCACACACACACACACTCACAAGATATTATTTTACCTCTAACCCAAAGTTCAGCGTAAGCTCTACTACAACAAGCCTAAATAAACCAAACACATCCTTCTCTTATCAGACATAAAATCCATGGAAAATGGAGGTTTACACTGTTTGTCCAAGAAATATGACCATATAGAAATAAAATACGTTAATCCCTTTCAGAAGTTGTAAAGAAGCAACATATGTCACTGTTCCCCTCTCTTCCATGCGGTCTTAAAAATACTACCAAAGATCTCATTAAAAGAATTTTTCCTAGTTAGAACCAGTCCTTTTGGAGGGACAGTGACTCTGTTTCAGTTGCTGTATATTTTAAATTTTACAATAGCGTCTCTGCAATTTGGTTTCCATGAAAGAAGCCTCACCCAAGCCTATCCTTCCCAACAGCCCTCTGGTCCAGCTGCCCCTCTCCTCTGACCTCTTTGCCTAACCTCTTCTCCCTTTTGTCCACACTTTGTCCTCTCCTACAGCTCTTCTCCTTGGGGTTAGAGGGGTGGGTGTGATAATGAGTGCATGTACACAAGGGAGAAGGTCAGGGGACTCTTTCAGGAGACCTTAATTCTCAGTCTCAAATCACTACTTTAACGGTGGGAACACTGGCTTGTGAAAACAATCATTGGGGCAGGAAGGCTTTTAGAAATTTTTCAAAATATCAGGTAGCTGTTACTCTCCCAGAGACTTACTCCCACCTATTTGGAAATCACGTTTTGGGGTTTGCTTTTTAAATAGTTGTTAATTCTAGACTTGGATTGTAAGCTCTGGCAATCCCAACACTGGATATAGCAACTGGAACATATTCTGTCTGAATAAAAAATACCTGCTGAATGAACAACAGGACCATGAAGCCAGCCGCCTCGATTCAAACCCTGCCTCTGTCACTTACCAGCTATGTCACCCTGGACAAGATTCTTAACCTCTCTGGATCTCATCCATAAAATGAGGAGAATATTACCTACCTTATTTGGAGGATTACCTGAAATAATTCATGTAAAAGTATTTCTGGCAGTGCTGGGCACATGGAAAGTGCTGATTAAATGCTAATTATTACGATTACAAATAAAGAAGTATGTTACCAAAACGAATCAGATAAACAAGCTCTTCAAGTTCTCAGTGTATTTATCATCTAGGAGGAAACATCCAGCAGATACAAAGCCAAAGGCCATAAATGCCAAACACAAAGTTCAAAATGCCATGGGAATTCTGAGGAAATATCATCTCAGGGCAGAGGGATAAAGAAAGTTGATGTGGAAAATGTAGTGTCCTCACGCTGTCTCCTGAAAGGGTTTTAGATGGTAGGATGGACACCTCTGGGGAAAGGGATGGTGTGTCAGTTTGGGCTCCCTGAGAAGGAGACACCAAGACAACATTACACCTGTAGGAGATTTATTGGGGGAACTGGCTGTGAAGGGGAAAAGGGAGAGACCTGAGAAGGCATGGGGAGGTTGAACCACAATGCAGGTCTGACTCCCTGTGAAGGAGACAGGGAAGGAAGGAAGGCTGGAAGGGAGGATTTCAGACTCCCAACTCAATCTGAAGAGGGTCGTGACCAACCCATTGGGAGTCCTCATGCCAGAGTCACCCTTCAGAGGCATCTGGGTCTTGCGTGAGTGGACCACAGTAGTAGCCCCACTTGCTCAGTAACTGCAAGTAGCCAAAGAAAGCTCAGCTTTGGCTAAGAAGTGGTGGTGAATCTAGAGGGCAGCAGCTGGAGCCATCAGTCAGTCGTGATCCCCAAAGCAGAGGCCTAAGTGATACATTCTCATGGTCCCACAGTGGGGCACAGGCAGTGTCACTAGTAACTACTTGTCCTTGAAACCCTGGTTGATGTTCAGTGAATATGTGCCATCACTTAAAATCAAACGCAAGACAATATCACAGGGCTCCTTATCTTTTTTGGCTAAAGCACAGTTGCAATAGTAAAATGAAATATTTACTGTTAAAATGCCTTTCAGATGTGGGTTCAGTTTCTAAAATAATACAAAAGACATAAAAATGGTAATGAAATCTCTCTTTTATAAAAATCACAGTTAAAAACTTGAAATGGACATTCAGAACTGTCAGAAACAAAGTTTGACTAAGAATCTGAAAGGTAAGTCCTTTCTGAACTGGTAGCTTCAGGCAGCATATTGATCCAATGAGAATATAAGAAAACACTGCAAAAGGGCAAGGTGCCACACGAATATGTATAATCCCAAGACATTTTATGTGAGGTGAAGTGGCATTCAAGGCAAAAATGGAGAAGATCAAAATTACCCTTAGCCACTAGAGCCACACCCAGCAGGACAGATGGTCCCACAGAGGAGAGGCATGAAGGAAGGAAGACCATTGAGAACACAGCACTTCCCTGGGCCCACCCACTGCACTCGGGGACACATAGTCACTGAGTGGAAGGCCAAACAATATGTGCACTCCCTAACTGTCCTTGTTTTACATATATATACATTTCCTGGCTTCTGGCCAATTACTGAATACATAAGTTAAATGCATTTATGAGAGTGTTCCCCCAAAGAACAACAATAATCAGTAACAGGTCTTACTGATTACAGTAATTCCTTTGTTTTAAAGCATGGGAGAGAGAACAAGACACCCTTAGTCCCTATTACTACACGGGCAAGAAAACTGGCTCAGTAGCCAGGTCTACCTCTTTACCTTCACAGAGAAAACAGAAGCCAGGGCAAGAGAGCTCCCTCCACATCTAGGACCCCATTCTTAGTTCCTCCAAGTGGCCTTAGAGGAAGTGATGTCCCTCTTGTCAACCCTGATCTGCTCCACACACTTCATCCCACTGAAGGCCTCACCTTTGTCCATCATTTGTATTCCCCTTCTCTGCATGGCTTCTTCAATTTTGCTCTTTCATTAGTTCCTTCTTCTACATATATATAAGATCAATTGGCTCAGCTCTCAGATAAAGCACACCCACACATACCCACCCATCCTTGGCCTGGGATTTCCTCCCTCTCTTTCTGGCATATGAATCTGTATTCTTTCCACTTCAAGACCCAGAACTATGACTCAAGCTAGCTGAAGCAAAAACAGGGTGTTACTGGCACCTGCAACCAAGAAACTCAGAGTTGGAGATGGCACAGACACAGCCAACCTCTCCGCTCACAAAGGGTCTGCTGCACTCCTCTCATCCTCCATCTCTCTGCCCCGCTTCCCTCTCATTATGGATTCCATTTGAGGTTGGTTCCCTCCACACTGGGGAAATATGAACACTGGCAGCATATGCTATACCCTCAGGGTTTGCAATCCAAAAGGTGGGAGCTCACACTCCCCTGGCACTCATGTTTCAAATCTCAGAAAGTCTGAGAATCTTGGGCCAATCATCAAGGGGGCAAAACTAGATCTGGCCCCTACCCTCTACTTAGGTCTTCCTGGCTCCCAAGAACTACCACACCACAGGATAAAAGCCAATGGACACTAAACTCCATGGTGGCCACACCATTGCCTTCACACAAGTTCCTCTCTCTGCAATCCCCTCATCCCCAATCTGTCCCCCCGGAAAACCTCATATTCATCACTCCAAATCCACCTGACCGCATCTCCCTCAGGAAGCACTGGCAACCTCTCCAAGAGGCATAGGTTCTGGGACTCTGCCCTATGAATATCTAAATGCACAGCCCTCGCGAGCAGATAGACAGAGAGACACACACACACTCACTCATACACTCATGAGAAAATGTGTAATGAACTGAAGTATCTTTTAAATCTGAAGACAGCATAGTTGTCTACTACTTTTATATATTACAGTACAATAACATATTCCTCCTTTTAAAAAACTTAAAGGTTGATATCCAGGATCTATAATGAACTCCTCAAACTCAACACACACAAAACAGACAATCATATCAAAAAATGGGCAGAAGATATGGACAGACACTTCTCCAATAAAGACATACAAATGGCTATCAGACACATGAAAAAATGTTCATCATCACTAGCCATCAGGGAGATTCAAATTAAAACCACATTGAGATATCACCTTACACCAGTTAGAATGGCCAAAATTAGCAAGACAGGAAACATGTGTTGGAGAGGATGTGGAGAAAGGGGAACCCTCTTCCACTGTTGGTGGGAATGCAAGTTGGTGCAGCCTCTTTGGAGAACAGTGTGGAGATTCCTCAAGAAATTAAAAATAGAACTTCCCTATGACCCTGCCATTGCACTACTGGGTATTTACCCCAAAGATACAGATGTCGTGAAAAGAAGGGTCATCTGTACCCCAGTGTTTATAGCAGCAATGGCCACGGTCACCAAACTGTGGAAAGAGCCAAGATGCCCTTCAACAGACGAATGGATAAGGAAGATGTGGTCCATATACACTATGGAGTATTATGTCTCCATCAGAAAGGATGAATACCCAACTTTTGTAGCAACATGGACGGGATTGGAAGAGATTATGCTGAGTGAAATCAGTCAAGCAGAGAGAGTCAATTATCATATGGTTTCACTTATTTGTGGAGCATAACAAATAGCATGGAGGACATGGGGAGTTAGAGAGGAAAAGGGAGTTGGGGGAAATTGGAAGGGGAGGTGAACCATGAGAGACTATGGACTCTGAAAAACAATCTGAGAGTTTTGAAGGGGTGTGGGGGGGGTGGGAGGTCGGGGTACCAGGTGGTGGGTATTATAGAGGGCACGGATTGCAAGGAGCACTGGGTGTGGTGCAAAAATAATGAATACGGTTATGTTGATAATAAAAAATAAATTAAAAAAAACAACACAATGGAATACTATGCAGCCATCAAAAGAAATGAAGTCTTGCCATTTGCGACAACATGGATGGAACTAGAGCGTATCATGCTTAGCGAAATAAGTCAAGCAGAGAAAGACAACTATCATATGATCTCCCTGATATGAGGAAGTGGTGATGCAACATGGAGGCTTAAGTGGGTAGGAGAAGAATAAATGAAACAAGATGGGATTGGGAGGGAGACAAACCATAAGTGACTCTTAATCTCACAAAACAAACTGAGGGTTGCTGGGGGGAGGGGGTTTGGGAGAAGGGGGTGGGATTATGGACATTGGGGAGGGTATGTGCTTTGGTGAGTGCTGTGAAGTGTGTAAACCTGGTGATTCACAGACCTGTACCCCTGGGGATAAAAATATATGTTTATAAAAAATAAAAAGTTAAAAAAAAAAAAAACAACTTAAAGTTTAAGTGGAATCAATTTGCCATTTTGAAAGACAATTTTTTAAAAATGAACAATTCTCTACAGTTTTATCTGTAGAAAGGTCAGTATTCTAAACAGCTAGTAAAATGATCCATGCCCAATTACAAGTAAAACACCAACAAAATCAAAATACAAGTTAAAAAAAGTTTACATCAAAATATTCTGGACCTATCAATTAACTCTCTTCTCAGAATAAAAGGAGGAAGTCAGCCTTTTTCAGTTGTCCCAAACAAAACATCTGAGCTCCATTGGACTTTTATCCTCGGTTCATACTTCTCTCATTAGAAGTCCAGACATTCCTGAGCCCTAGATGCAGGGAGTAGTGTATTTCGGATAAACACATCTGTGTCCAAAGTTCATCTCACGTTCCTGAGGCTACAAATATAAAATGTTGGTAACTGATGAAAAATTAGGAAAGTGAGCATTATGGCAAGGTGACTTTGCTTCAAACAAGGTTAAATGAGAGAGACAAAACAAAGACATCCTGAAGAGCCTGAAATTACACCTCAGGATTTGCTCTGGTTGTAGAATGTCCTTTGGCACTAACATCCATGCGAATATTTTACCACCTGCTCAGCCTGCCCAAGGCCCAGAGAGGCCAATAAACAGGAAAACACAAAGGGAGTCTTTTTATCTTCTGCCATCCTGAAATCAAATATAGCCTCCCTAGAAGTCTCTAGTCTCCCTAGAGATATAAGACTACCTAAATTTAAGTCTCCCTAGAAGAATCTAGTAAAACAGACTAGGAAGAGAACAGCACAAGTCCAAGCAATATTTTTGGGAGACATGCAAAAAACCCTAGGGCTTTTGTTTCTATGTTAATATCCAGTGTCGTGGGTAAATATATATATAAATATGCTTTGGGGTCAGATAACTAGCAGAGGTACAACACGGCCTTTAGAATCAGGAATCCCAGCTCTGCCGCTAACTGACTGGGTGCTGACAGACAAGCAGTTAAGCTCACTGAGCCTCAGTTTCTGCACCCTCTCAGTGGAGGGTAGGAACACTGCCTGCATCAGAGGTTGTGGGAAGATGTGATGGAACCAGGATGAAAATAAACAACCATACCATAGCTTTCTACCCTACTATTATGTTCCAGATCCCCTGTCCCACAACCTCCTAGACATCTCCACTTGGATCTTGCCCTTTTCTCAAAATCAATGCCCCTAACACCAAATTCGTCTTTCCCTATCATTAGCCAGGATCTCCACCTAACTCCTCTGGCCCTCCTCCCGACCCTCCCATTCTCCAAGATGCCTCCCTCCAATAATCAAATTACACCAATGTGTCTATTGCTAGTCGGACTACAGTGCACATGGTAGTCTCAATCCTTGCTGCTAGTAGGCTCACTGGGAGCAACATTTAGGAAATGAGAGCAGTCAACTGAGTCATAAACATGTTCAAATCCAGCAATTTGACTTCAGTGGAATCTGTCCTAAGGAAATGACACAAAATAGAGACAAAGCTGCTTCCCAAGATGCTTAGAGCAGTATTATTCAGATCAGAGAAAAAAAGAGAGAGCGAAAGGAAGGAAACAGTTCAGCCATCCAGGAAATGGTAAGCTAACTTACAACACAGAGTTTCAACAAATGTTTGTAGTTAATAAAAATGGGAGGAAAATGCAAATAATAAAATAACTTTAAATGGCAACATTTAAAATTGTAAGCAAGGGGCTCCTGGGTGGCTCAGTGGGTCAAAGCCTCTGCCTTCAGTTCAGGTCATGATCACAGGGTCCTGAGATGGAGCCCCAGGGTCCTCTCTGCTGAGCAGAGAACCCAATGAGGGCTGAGCAGAGAGCCTGCCTCCCCCTCTCTCTGCCTGCCTCTCCGCCTACTTGTGATCTCTCTCTGTCAAATAAATAAATAATTTTTTTAAAAGATTTTATTTATTTATTTGACAGAGAGAGATCACAAGTAGGCAGAGAGGCAGGCAGAGAGAGGAAGGGATGCAATCTTCCCACTGAGCAGAGAGCCCTATACGGGGCTCGATCCCAGGACCTGAGATCATGACCTGAGCTGAAGGCAGCGGCCCAACCCACTGAGCAGCCCAACCCACTGAGCCACCCAGGCGCCCCAATAAATAAAATCTTTAAAAAAAAATTGTAAGCGAACTTGTCCCTATCTAAAGTAACAAATGCTTAAAAGGAAATAGACCAAAACAGTCCACTTTACTCCATCAATATATAGAGAGCATTTGTGAGAGACTCCTCTCCACTCTGGTTCCAAATATTGGGACCAAGCCCCAATGTCACTCGATTTGCCTTGACTGAGGCCTCTTCTCCCAGATCTCTTCTGCTTCAGACTGATCACTCCTCGCCTGGCTTCAACACACTTGTTTCGTTACTTAACTGAGACAATCACTGGTCCCCGCTGCCTTGGCCCTTTGAAATCCCGACCCTCTTCTCCATTCATGGAGTATCTTCTTTCAGAACCTTGTCATTTGTCTCTTCTTTCTCTGCCAGCAGGGTCACCCCTACCATCCCCACTCACCCCCAATCCATTTTCCTGGCCCTGCTGACAACCAGGCAGCTCTCAATTCTTATCATTTGACTTGCTAAGCATTCTTCTTCAAGAGGGCCCTCCCACCTGCAAAGCAAGATAGGAGCTTCCAACTCAGACGAACAACACCTTTTGTGATCTGACCCCCAAACTGCCTCAGCTTCTGCCAGTCAGGCTGCCACTCCTCTCCCCCAACCAAGATCCCCCAGTCCAACTCACTGTCCTGTCCCTACTCCTGGCCTAGTCACATATCTGACACTGTGAACACCCTCAGGGCAAGAATTCTACCACTCTTTCTCATGACCAGTGTTACCCTGGGACTCCCTTAATGGACAGGAGGAAGGTGCAGGCTGGTGTACTTCACCTTTCTACATCATTGCCATGTGTATTTCCACTACCAGCTTCCATCTCCCCTTGCTTGGAACTGCCTTCCTGCTGCGCTTCCCATATGCTAACCTTGCTCTGTCCTGTACGCAGCTACTAGCCACATACACCTACTGAGCCCTTAAAATGCAGCTAGTGTAAAATGAGACGTGCTAGAAGTGTCCAACATGCACTGGATTTCAGACTTGATATGAAAAACAGAACGCAAAAAAATAATAATGTTTTATATTGGTTACCTGTTGATATAATACAGACTAGAGCTGTGGGATTCAATAATGTGCATTATTAAAATTAATGTCACCTCTTTCTTTTTACTTTCTTAAACGCGGCTACTAAAAATTTTGAAGTTACACATGTGGCTCAGTAGTCTAGACAACCTTCAAGGGACCAGCATGAGGAAAGCCTTCCTCAAAAGGCCCTTCTGTTTGTGCCACTCTTCATGATCTTTTCTGACCCTTTGGAATCCTAAAATGGAGTCCAACATAGAAGCCACTATCTAATTATATGCCATACTATATGCTTCCTGGTACATCATTCTTCTTGCTACATCAATACCATTTATAGATGGGGATTTGTAGTAGGGACTCAACCTTTAACTAAACATGGCATCTTTGCTGGAATAAGATAGCAATACACGGATATTTTTTGGTTTCTGTTTTGTTTTGTTGACTCATTTACTCTCCCACTGATGATTTCAACAATGCAGGGAGAACTGGAAGTCAGGGGACCTAATGGCTCTTTGGTCTACCTGTAATTAACACAATGCATATAGGTCATGTGCACATAGATCCACGGCTTGGCCCCTTGCAAGGTCTATCTGGTCCTCAGTCTCCACCCTTGTAAAATAAGGTTAATGGTATCAGGCCAATCTACAATACACAGTCAGATTAAAGTAGCTAAATAAGTTCTAACTGGAATGAGAACTACTCTACTTTCCACAGTTCATTGGGTGTCTCGCAGTTTGTGTTGTCTTTAACACGACTAATTTTTAGAAAGAGAGAACAAATTTACAGCAACTATCCAAATACCAGGGGTGGTGTGGGAAAGTACCTATCAAAATACTTTTCCTAGTCTGTTCATGATGGAGGACCAGTAATAGGAGAGGAAACTATTACATGCCTGCTGCAAGCTGAAGTCATTTATACCTTATACTCACAACACATTTTACAAAGTAGACACGACCATACCCATCTGACAGAGTAAAGAAACCGAGGTTCAAAGACAGGCTAAGTAACCAGCCAAAGTGATGTTGCCAATGACTGGAAATCCAGGTCAGTGGTATCATCTTTGTAAAAAAGAAAATCTTTATTATTGCTTGAAGACAAAATATGTGAAAATCAAGAGTATTACAAGAAATATGCAAATAAAAATACAACAATAATGTCTATTCATCTCCTTCAGTAGTTTTCTTGCTCTTGGCTAATTCTTGTCTTTCAGATCAAGAGACCATTTTTTTTTCCTAAGTAGACTTTTTCTTTAAGTAGCAAGCAAATAGGGTATATGATGTGCTAGGAACTAGTCCATGAATGTACTGTATTTCTTTAACATCTTTAAACCAGAGTTGTTGGCCAGAGTTTACGTGAGACATTATCACTAGAAGTCTCCAGAAACATTTGCAAAAATGTAGTCCCTATGGGTAAGACTGCAGCCAGAAAGGACACTGGGTCATTCTACAAACAAATGCATCCACAAAAAACAGCCTCATATCAAAGAACCTGCCTGTGTTACAAAGTGAGGTCATCATGAGCTCAACGAACTGAAAAAAGAAAGTTCCTCAAAATAAAATACTGCACCTTAAAGTGAAACCACAATTACACAGTCTCAAAAATGAACTACTTTCTCAGACTGGTAACAATGTACTGTGCATCTCTAAGAAGCCAAACTCATCTAGGTTTAATTGATTCCACCTTTACAAAATGGAGCCAACATAATCCTGCAGATTTGGACAGAACAAAAGTTCAAATTCTCTACTACAGAAACAGTCCCAGAGTATCAAATCTGTTCCTTTATCAAGTGTCCCCGCAGTAGTATTTATCAGTCACTAGAAGAACTCTGCACAATGCAACCTGTGTGAGCATGAGATTTTACTACAGGGAGGAGACAGGTCAGTTTACCAAGGACACCACACTTCACTTTCACAACTCTTGAAAACTAATCTCTAACAGTAAGTAATTAACACCACACTTCACTTTCACAACTCTTGAAAACTAATCTCTAACAGTAAGTAATTAATTTTCATTCATTCCAAACTGAACGAGATAGTGTAAACCTCAAGGAATCTGAGATTGTAAATAACCTCACTTGGGAACCAGATGTGTGTGTGTGTGTGTGTGTCCTCTGAGGTACTTCACAGGGTATAAAAAGAAATAATTAGCAAGTTTTAATCTCATGGACAAGATCTTTATCTAAAATTCTCACATATAAAATGAATTCTTTTATGTCATATTTCCTCAAGTGTGTTTTTTCCCTCATTTTAAGAATAAAAAAGACATCCAGAGGAAACAAGGTGTCCTTTTCTCAGCCTCCAAAAACACTAGGGACAGCACAGGTAGCACAGGTGTTTGGTCTTAAACAAAAGTTAAGACTAAGTAGGGAAGAAAATGGAAAACAGAACGCAGCCTAGCAAAGCAGCCAGAGATCACATGCAGCAGGTGACAGGAAGCCTTGGGGACACTTCACAGCCACCAGGATGAGCTTCAGGGCTCCACAGAACCTCCACGCAGAAGTCCACAAAAACAAAAACGAAAGGCGGCAAAGAACTCTCACTGTCATCCTGGCAAGAAAGCAGCAGCAGCCTCCTTGAACCCAGGAAAGCCACCCCTCCCTCCACAAACAGGAGGAGCCCCCTTCACACCAACCACACAAGGAAGCCCAAGCGGCCAGACCCAAAATAAAAATAAGAGGAGCGCGGGAAGATAGACGACAGCTCAATTAAATTTATCCTGGGAGCACTGGGAGGCTCCGTCTCTCTGAAGACTCCAACTCAAAAGTAAAAATAAAATTTAAGGGGAGGGAGCCCACAGAAGAGAGGACAATTCAGTTAAGTCTGGGCTGGGAACACTTGGAGACTCTACTTCAGGTGTCAGAGTCAGAAATAAAAATTAAAAAACAAGAGGGGGAGGTGTCAGTTTATTTTGTGTGTGAGTGTGTGTGCGTGTGTGTCTGTGTAGCACCTGGAGTGCAGGATTTGCCAGGGAGGGGAAAGTGGCGGCTCCGCCGGCCTTGAGGTGACCAGGCTCAAATCCGGGGTGAGTTTACGCCCTGGGCGACAGGGCAGAGTCCGAGGCCAGACTGCCCGCAGTCGGGAACAATGCTGGGCCTCGGAAAGGAGGGTCTCACACCACCCCCACGGCCCCCGCATGCCGTCGGCATCCCAGCCCCCACCCTCCCCCGGCCCACGTCAGGGCAAGAACGCCCGAACCCGGGGTCCCAGAGCGGGCCTCACCCAGCAGTCAGCGTCAGCCCGTCCTTCTCAGGGTCCAGCACCTTCTGGATGGACTTTTTCGCAACCCCGTGGCTCCTTCCAGGGAACGTCCCGCCGTCGCTGGAAACCGCCCGCTGGAAACCGCCGCTGGAAACCGCCCGCTGGCGGAGCAGGGGCGCCTGCGCCTTGCGAATAACCGCATAGGATCCGGGTCCCTGTCGCGCGGACCCCTAGCCAACGGCCGGCGGCCGTGTCCGTTGCCTGAGCCGCAGCCGCCGCAGAGGAGGCTCTAGGGAGGAGGGGCGGGGGGGGGGCGGGTACTGCGAAATCCAGGGGCAAAAAGGCGGTGTCCACGCGGAATCCCCGCTGCACTGCGGGAGATGCGAGTCAGCCTTTCGGATGCCGGCGAGCGCAGCCCACTTGGACCTGCCAACGGAGGGCGCTAGTTCGCGGGCCGGCTCTGAGCTCCTTCTTCCTCCTCCCCCGGCTGTGGGTGGCAAGGCCTCTCGGGAAATGTAGTTCTTTAGGGGACGAGGTGCAGGGAACTTACCTTTCCAGAGTCCCCAAGTTGCTGGACAGCACCCGCCTGCCCCCTCCAGGAAGAGGCCCAGAGTTCCCAACCCTTCACTCCTTGCTCTGGGCCACCAGCCCATTTTCCTCTAGTGCAGTGTGAACCACAAGAACATCTCAGTAAGAAAAAGTCAAGGCTTGGGGCGCCTGGGTGGCTCAGTGGATTAAGCCGCTGCCTTCGGCTCAGGTCATGATCTCAGGGTCCTGGGATCGAGTCCCGCATCGGGCTCTCTGCTCAGCAGGGAGCCCGCTTCTCTCTCTCTCTCTCTCTCTCTCTGCCTGCCTCTCCATCTACTTGGGATTTCTGTCAAATAAATAAAATCTTTAAAATGCAAACTGTTTTTCCTTTTGACTTCTAGGATTCACACAAAGGAGGGAGTCCGAGTCCCTTTGACCAAACTAAAATCAGAGCTCCAGCTTCACATGAATATCAGTGGCTTTGGCAGCAGGAAGAGCATCCCTAGACTGTGCATGAGGAGTCCAGACGGTACACTTGGTTCCTGGGATCCAGCTTCACTGGGGTATGAGGTAGACTTGCCTAGAGGGCTCCTCAGGCTCTTGTCTCTTGCTTTGTAGGAAGTGCACCCACCTTCCCTGTGGTGTGCAAGGTCCCACAGCAATCCAGTAGCAGAACCAGAAATAGAACCTGAGGGACCTGACTCTCAGGCTGGTATGCTTTTGCAGATTAGGTGCCTGAAACCTGGAACAAAACTTTGAAAAGGAAAATGGCCTGGAGATTTCTTACAAGAGATCTTTAGGATTATTTACTGGCCTCTCGATCCTCTGACACTCCAAATGTGGACGATTGAGCAAGTACTTAAGCTGGCTCTTTAAAATCATGGGCTTTCCGTCCACTTGGAGCACAACTTTTCTCATTCAAGGGAACCTGTACCTTGGGGAGAAACCCAAGAGATGTGACATAACTTTGTATTCTCATAATTAGCATAATAGTTGACCTCCAGAAGCACTTGCTAAAAGTTTATTACAGAAAATGGAATAAGAGCTAGTTCCATCTATGCTATTTGGACAATTCTAAAAATAGAAAGCCTCTAACAACTAGAAGAAATGTGTTTGCACGCCTGGGTGATAGAAATGTCCATATCCGAATCCAAGGAACATGGGATTGTGACTATTTCTTAGAAAAAGGAAATCATCTTCAATGATCTGGGTGGTCCCTAAATCTAATGACTGTCTTCTATTTAGAAGAGACAGAAGAGGAGAAGACACAGAGAAGGCCATGTAAAAATGGAGGCAGATATTGGAGTCATGTAGCCATAAGCCAAGTGATCCCTGGAGCCACCAGAAGATAGAAGAAACAAGGATGGATTCTGTCAGGGGGTTGTCCAGAGGGAGCACCAACACCTTGATTTTAGACTTCTGAACTTAAGAAATCAGAAAATAAATGTCTGTTATTTTAAGCCACCTTGTTTGTGGTACTTTGTTGTAGCAGCCCTGGAAAATGAATACCACCAGATGCTGGAGACAACCCAGTGTGACTGTCTAGCAAGATCAGAATGACCAATATTGATTATAAGACCTTGAATAAATAAACATTCAAGAATCCATAATGAAACTCAAAAGAATGCTTTGTGATGTCCTAGGTGGGTACTTCCATACAATGTTATCCTTAGCTCATAAAAATAAGTTATCTTTCAGCATTTTTTCTCCTCCATCCTTTTTGGAGATGATTGAATGTACAAAAGATTAAGAATATGTAGCAGAAATCAATAATTATTCATTTAAGACAATTTGGGAAAAAGTGTACATCCTTCCTCATACCATACAAAATCGATTGTCAGTAACTGAAAGACTTAATAACAAAATGAAATTATAAAGGCATTGTAAGAAATCAATATTCTTGCATTGAGAAATGTCTAAGTACTGAAAGTAGAAATTATGAAAAATAAAACATGGGGTAAGAAAAAAGAAGTAAAAACAAAAGAAATAAAAAGCCTGTAAAAAATCTGAATGAGGCTGGCTGGAATATAAAAGTTGGGAAGCAAAAATTTTAATCCGTTAGTTTATAATGTGTCCAATTCAGATAGTGAAGGGATGGAATAGCCAAAGAACTAGAAGTCAAGCCAGTGGTTGACTGGGTCCACCAGTCTGTAGACCTAATTTTTCTCTCTCCTGTGACAAGTATGTCACTCCAAAAATTACTAGATTTGGCTGTTGTACCCTAGCGATATTAACACCAAAATGGCCTTTTCCTGTCATAATTATGTGCTCCCCATGCAAGCTTCTAATTAGAATATGACTTTCCTATAAATATCTACTTACAGGGAAAGACTGTGTTGTTATGGTGACACAGTTTTCTGGTATATTCAGTAACCAGATATTATTCATTTATTAATTCATTCATTAAATAACCCCAGAACATATCATGTGCCCTGGGCACAGCCCTAAGATTATTAATTTAAATAAACATAAAAGAATTCCTATATGACAATAAAGGAATAGGGATCTTGCTTTTTGCTTAATTTTACTTTTTTTTAAGATTTATTTATTTATTTTAGAAAAAGAGAGTGTGCTTTAGTGAGGTGGAGGGGAAGGGCAGAAAAAGGCACTTGCTGAGTATGGAAGCTGATGTGGGGATGGATCCTAGAACCATGAGATCATGACCTGAGCCAAAATCAAGAGTCAACCACTTAACTGACTGAGCCAACCAGGTGCCCCATGCCTTGCTTTTTAAATAATTCACTCCATCCTTCAAATTGTTTCAACATGCATAACCATATATAAATTACATATTGTGACCTTCTATGTGAATAATATACTGTAAATATTGTAAAAATATTTTTAAGAAAATCAAATTCCAGGATGACCTGTTGTGCCTTCCATCTTCTTCCTATGAGTAATCCATCTGTATGTCTTTGGAGAAATGTCTGCTCATGGCTTCTGCCTATTTTTGATCCATTTAATTAGATTATAAGGGTTTTTTTTTGTTTTGTTTTGGAAGGCTTGACATTGAGTTGTATAAATTTTTTATGTATTTTGGGTACTATTTCTTTATTGGATATATCACTTGTGAATATCTTTTCCCATTCAGTAAGTTGTCTCTGTTTTGTTGATTCTCTCTTTTGCAATGCAGAAAATTTTTATTTTTATAAAGTGCCAATAGTTTATTTTTGTTTTTGTTTCTCTTGCTTCAGGAGACTTACCTGGGAAAATGTTGCTATGGACAATGTCAGGGAAATTACTGACTGTGCTCTCTTTAAGGATTTTTATGGTTTCAGGTCTCAGATTTAGGTCTTCACTCCATTTTGAGATTATTTATTTATTTATTTTTAGGCTTTTTGGGGTTTTTTGTATGATATGAGAGAATAATCCAGTTCCATTCTTTTGCAACTAGCTATCCCATTTTTTTAACACCATTTATAGAAGAGGGTATTTTTTTTCCATTGTGTATTCTTGTCTCCTTTATCAAAGTTTAATTGACCACATAATCATGGGTTTATTTGTGGGGTATCTGTTCTGATCTATAGATCTGTGTGTCTTTTTTGTGCCAGCACTATATTTTGATAACTGCATCTTTGTACTGCACCTTGATATCTGGAATTATGATACCTTCAGTTTTGTACTTCTCTTTCAAGACATCTCTGGCTTTGCAGGGTCTTTTGTGATTCCATACAAATTTTAAGATGATTTGTTCTGGTTCTGTGAAAAATGCTGTTGGTATTTTGATAGTGAGTGCATTAAATGTGTAGATTGCTTTGGGTTGTATGGACATTTTAACAAAATTTGTCTTGCAATCTATAAACATGGAATATCTTTCCATTTTTTGTGTCATCTTTAATTTCTTTCAGTGATGTTTCATAGTTATCAGAGTACAGGTCTTTCACCTCTTGGGGAAGTTTGTTTGTTAGTATTTTATTATTTTTGGTATAATTGTAAATGGAATTGTTTTCTTAATTTTTTTTCTGATATTTCATTATAAGTGAACAGAAAGGCAACAGATTTCTGTACATTGATTTTGTATCCTGCAACCTTAATGAATCCATTTATTGGTTGTAGTCACTTTTTGGCGGTCTCCAGGGTTTTCAGTATATTATCATGCTATCTGCAAATGACGAAAGTTTTACTTCTCTCTTACCAATTTGGATGACTTTCATTTCTTTTTGTTGTGTGGTTTCTATGGCTAGGATTTCCAGTACCATGTTGAATAAAACTGCTCAGAGTGAATATCTGCCTTATTCTTGACCGTAAGGGAAAAGCTCTCATTTTTTTCACCATTGAGTATGACATTAGTTGTGGGTTTTTCATTTAAAGCTTTTATTATGTTGAGGGATGTTCCCTCTAAACCTACTTTGTTGAGGGTTTTTATCATGAATTAGTGTAGTACTGTCAAATGCATTTTTCTCATTTGTCAAAATGACTATATGGTTCTTACCTTCTCTTACTGATGTGATGTATCAGGTTGATTGATTTGCAAATATTGGACAAACTTTTTTTAAGATTTTATTTATTTATTTGATAGAGAGAGATAGTGAGAGCAAGAACACAAGCAGGGGGACTGGGAGAGGAAGAAGCAGGCTTCCTGCAGGGAGCCTGGTGTGGGGCTCAATCCAATGAAACAATTTCATTGTTCCCAGGTCCTTGGGATCATGATGTGAGCTGAAGGCAAACACTTAACAATTGAGCCACCCAGGTACCCCTTATATTGGGCAACTCTTGCATCCCAGAAATAAATCTGACATGATCATAGTGGATGATTTTTTTTAATGAGTTGTTGGATTTGGTTTGCTAGTGTTTTGTTGAGAATTTTTGCATCTATGTTCATCAGAGATATTGGTTTATAGTTCTTTTCTTTTGTAGTGTCTTCACCTGGTTTTCGTGTCAGGGTAATGCTGGCCTCATAGAATGAATTTGGAGATTTTTCATTCTCTTCTATTTTTTTGTAATAGTTTGAAAAGAATAGGTATTAACTTTTCTTTAAGTGTTTGGTAAAACTCACCTATGATGTCATCTGGTCCTAGAATTTTGTTTGTGAGAGGTCTTTGTTAAATTTTTATTTTCCTAATTACTGATTCAATTTCATTGTTCATAATCAGTCTGCTAAAGTTTTTTATTTCTTCTTGATTCAGTTATGAGAGGTAATATTTTTAAAGAATTTATCCATTTCTTCTAGGTTGTCCAATTTTTTGACATATAATTTTTCATAATATTGTCACGCCTTTGTTTTTCTGTGGTGATGATTGCTATGTCTCTTCTTTCATTTCTGATTTTGAGTCCTATTTCTCTCTCTCTCTCTTTCTCTTTCTCTCATTCCAATGGGTTTGACTAGTAGTATATCAGGTTTTTTTTTTTATGTTCTCCAAGAACCAGCTACTGATTTCATTTATCTCTCCCAATGTTTTGTTTGTTTGTTTTTAAATTCCATTTCATTTATCTCTGCTTCAATCTTTTTTTCAATCTCTGCTTTCAATCTTTTTTAATATTCATCCTTCTGCTGGTTTTGGTTTTTTTACCCCTAGCTCCTTTAGGTTTATGTTTAGGTTAATTATTTGAAATTTTTCTCACTTCTTGAGGTAGTCCTCTAAACTTGCTTTAAAATTCCTTTTTGGAATAGATTTGCTGCTTCCAAAAGATTCCAGGCTATTGTGTTTCATTTTCATTCATATTCATGTATTTTTAAACTTTCTCTTTGACTTTTGGTTGACCTTTCCTTGTTTAGTTTTATGTTATTTAACCTAGTTGTATGTGTGTACTTTCCAGAGTTTTCTTATAGTTGATTTCTGGGTTCATAGCACTGTGGTCAGAAAAGATGCATGGTATGATTTCAGTCCTTTTTAATTTTTGGAGACTTGTTTTATGGTCTAATACATGATCTATTCTGGAGAATATTTGATGTGTACTTGAAAAGAATGTATATGCTGCTATTTTAGGATGGAATGTTCTGAATATGCCAATTAGACACATCTGGTCAAATGTGTGATTCAAAGCCATTGTTTCCTCATTGTTTTTCTCTTTGAATAATCTCTCCATTAATGTAAGTAGAGTGTTAGAGTCCCATATTATTTTGTATTAGTATTGATTACTTCCTTTATGTTTGTTATTAGTTGCTTTATGTATTTGAAGGCTCCATTGGTGGGTGCATAAATACTTATAATTGTTATATCTTCTTGTTGAATTGTTTCCTTTATGGTTATATAGTGTCCTTCTTTGTAACTTGTTATAGTTTTTGTTTTCAAAGTCTATTTTGTCTGGAAGAATCCTGTAGATGACAGAAAAGTAGGGGAACTGTGTTTCAACTGGTCTTTTGAATTTACCTAGATATCTAACAGATCATTCAGAATATCTGTAAATTCAACCTGAGATCTAAAGAAAGAATTGCTACAATTCTAAAAATAGAAAAGAGACCACTTTTTGCAGAGGAAGAAGGTACAGAGACATGAATTTGAGGGTATATATAAACCACAGTGGGGAGGAAACCCCTGGAAGTAGGCCACTGCAAAGGGATATAGCAGCAGTGCACAAAATCAGAACTTTTAGAAGTCTGCTTCCATGAGGGACATCGCTGGCTGAAATATGCTCAGACAGTGAAGCAGGGCAGACTCTTAAGCAGTGTGGTCTCAGGATCCCCAGGGTCACAGAAAGAATGGGGATGCCTGAGTGCAGCAGAGTGCCCAAGTGTTGGAGCAGAGAAGCCAACTATAATTAGCGAGTTCCAGAGTGGCTTCTCAGCTATGTGTTGCAATAAACTGTGAACCCCAGCACAATCAGGAAACCACTCTCCAAGCAGGGACCCAAAAAAGAACAACTGCTATGAGACCTGCCTCCTTTGCCCAAGAGGAGTGGCATAGATCAGAAAAAGATAAGGCAAAGCCTCCCCAAACAGGCTTTGTTGAGGCACCTCTCCTTCCCCTGGGAGGATTGGTGTTGGTAAACACAACAGGAGTCTGGGGAGTTTGATGCATATGTAAGAGTCTGATTGTCTTTCCCTGAAGCTGCACTGAGGAGTGGGGGACATGATCCTTCAGCTCTGGGGCTGGAGATTGGAGTAGCACCATTATTTTTTAGTTTTTTTTTTTGTTCACCCTATAAAGCACCAGAAAAAGACAAATAGAGCAATCCAAATGGGTTTACACTGATCCTGGCCCCTGGCAAGGAATGGTGCAATTCCATCCAGGCAAAGACACCCGAGAATCCGTGCAAAAGCCCTTTTCCCCAGAAGACCAGCAGGATCCTCAGGGGAATACCAAATTAATAGATCACTCAAAATCTAAAAACTCTTGTGCAAGGAGAAAATAATATATACAATTGGGGTTTTTGGCACTAGTGTTTAATCCTTCAGTTTAAGATTTTTCTTTTTCCTTTTCAACTAGTTTTTTATTTTATCAACTCTTTGTTTTTAAGTCTTTTTTAAATTCCATTTGTCCATTTTCACTTTATAGATATATACTTCATTTTTTGCTTCCTTTCACTGTATACAATTTTATTTTTGTTATATATAAATTTTGCTTTCTTTACAATTCTGAGATTCAGTGTCTTCTAACCAACAGGACAAAATACACACAGGGCAAGTGGATTACCCTCTTTTGTCCACCTGTGTTCACCTCACCTGTGAGATTATATTCTTTTTTTTCTACTTTTTTTTTTGTTTTTCTTTTCTTTTTTGTTTTCTGGCCTCTTCAGATTTGTCTAGTGTGTATTTCACTTGATATTTTTTATTTTGTTCTCCCACTCATCCTTTCTTCTCTGAGCAAAATCACTAGAAGAAAGAAACTACAACAAAAGAAAGAACCAGAGATAGTACTTCCTGCCCCAGATCTTACCAATATGGACATAAGTGAAATGTCAGAGCTGGCATTAAAGATATCGGTTATAAAGTTCTAGCTCTCTTTAAAAAAACATAAAATACTTTAGAGAATATCTTAGTGCATAAATTTAAAAATTCTTTAACTGAGATGCAATCTAAAATGGCTGCTCTAATAGCTAGGGTAAATGAGGCAGAAGAGAGAGTCAGTGACATAGGATACAAGGCAGTTGAAAGGAAGGCAGCTGAGGAAGAGAGAGTAAAACGATTAATGGACCATAAGGGGAGGCTTTGAGAAATCAGTGATACCATAAAGTGCAACAATATTAGAATTATTGGGGTTCCCAGAGGAAGAAGAAAGAGAGAGAGAATGTACATTTGAGCAAATCATAGCTGAAAACTTCCCGAATCTGGGGAAGGAAATGGGCATTAAAGTTCAAGAAGTAAACAGAATGTCCCCTAAAATCAACAAAAATAGATCAACACCCTGCCACATAATAGTGAAGCTTGAAAATTTCAGAGATAAAGAGAAAATCCTGAAAGAAGCTCAAGGCAGAGGCTCCTTAAACTACAATAGTAGAAACATTAGAATGGCAACAGACCTGTCCACAGAGACCTGGTAGGCCAGAAACGACTAGCGTGATATATTCAGAGTACTAAATAAGAAAAACATGCAGCCAAGAATACTTCATCTATCAAGGCTGCCATTCAGGATGGAAGGAGGGATAACGAGTTTCCAGGACAAAGAGAAACTAAAACAATTGTGATCACTAAACCAGCCCTGCAAGAAAGATTAAAGAGGATCCTGTAAGTGAAGAGAGAGCCCAAAAGTAGCATAGACAAGAAAGAAACAGAGATAATCTACAGGGACTTTACAGGTAATACAATGGCACTAAATTCATTTATGTCAGTAGTTACTCTGAATATAAGTAGGCTAAATGCTCCAACCAAAAGACAGAGGATATCAGATTGAATAGAAAAGCAAGAACCATCCATATGCTGCATACAAGAGACTCATTTTAGACCTAAAACACCACCAGATTGAAAGTGAGGGGGTCGAGAAACATTTACCATGCTAATGAACGTTAAAGAAAGCTGAAGTGGAATCCTTATATCAGACAGATCAGGTTTTAAACCAAAGATGATAATAGAAGGTGAGGAAGGACAGTATATCATACTTAAAGGGTCCATCCAACAAGAAGGTCTAACAATTATAAATATTTATACTCCTAATTTGGAAACAGCCAATTACATAAACCAATTAATAACCAAATTAAAGCAACAGATTGTTAATTATACAATAATAGTAGGGGAATTCTACACCCCACTCACAGCAAAGGACAATCATCTAAGCAGAAGATCAACAAGGAAGTAAGGGCTTTGAATGACAATGACACACTGGACCAGGTGGAATTCACGGATATATACAGAGCATTCAATCCTAAAACAACAGAAAACACATTCTTCTTGAATGCACATGGAACATATTTCAGAACATACCACCTACTGGGTCACAAATAAGGTCTCAATGGGTACCAAAAGATTGGGATTATTCCCAGTAATTTTCATACTACAATCTTTTAGAACTTGAACTCAATCACAAGAGGAAATTTGGAAAAAACTTAAACACTTAGATGTTAAAGAGCATCTTACTAAAGAATGAATGAAATTAAAGAAGAACTTAAAAAATTCATGGGAACAAAAGAAAATGAAAACACAACTGTCCAAAACCTTTGGGACACAGGAAAGGTGGTCTTAAGGGGGAAATATATAACCATCCAAGCCTTTCTCAAAAAATTAGGTAAGTCTCAAATACACAATCTAACCTTATACCTAAGGAAACTGGAGATAAAAACAACAAATAAAGCTTAAACCAAGCAGAAGAGAAATAATAAAGATTAGAGCAGAAATCAATGAAACAGAAACCAAAAGAAGAGTAGAACATATCAACAAAACTAGAAGCCGATTCCTTGAAAGAATTAATAGGATCAATAAACCCCTCACCAGATTTATTTAAAAGAAAAGAGAAAGGACCCAAATTAATAAATTGAAAATTAAGAAATTGAAAAATGAAAGAGGAGAGATCATGATCAACATCAAGGAAATACAAACAATTGTAAAAACATATTTTGAGTTACTATATGCCAACGAATCAAGCAACCTGGGAGAAATGGATACATTCCTGAAGACTTATAAACTACCAGAACTCTAACAGGAAGAAAAAGAAAACCTGAAAAAACCCACACCAGCAAGGAAATTGAAGCAGTGATAAAAAAAAAATCTCCCAACACCTGAGTCCAGATCTGGATGGCTTTCCAGGGATATTTTGCCAAACATTTAAAGAAGAACTAATACCTACTCTTCTGAACTTTTTTTCCAAAAAATAGAAACAGAAAGAAAACATCCAAACTCTTTCTATGAGGCCAGAATTACCTTGATCCCAAATTCAAAGAACTCACCAAAAAGAAAAATTACACACCCTGATGAGCATGGATGCCAAATTTCTCACCAGGATATTAGTAAGGTCTGGGGGGACAAGATGGCGGGGAAGTAGGAGGAGGCGCCTTTTAAACCTGTACCCTAAAGTGAGCTGATTACCAACCAAAGAACTCTGATCACCCATGAAATCAGCCTGAGATCAGAATTATACACGTCCAGATCTCTACAGGGGCAGAAGATGCCAGTGGGCAGGTAAAGTGGAGTGGGAATGGCGAACTGATATCGGAAGATAAACAGAAGGGGAAGGGAGCCACCAGAGGTGACTGGTTGGAAAGCAATACTCCTAATATGAGCGAGAGTGCCCTGCGTCTTGGGAACAGCATTAAATTGGAGACTGGTTGAAATTACTTCAAAAGAGCAAAGGATCGTGGGGGGGATATTGTGGGAATCGGGGCTGCTAGGGACAGGGGCTTAAGTTCCCAGTCCCAGGACAGCCTCCCCTGGCGCTGAGCCAGAGAGAATGCAGCAGAGAAACCAGGTCTTGGTCCCTAAGCCACCAGTGCACCCGAGAAGGTGTGGGGTTAGGCTGCTGTGAGGGGCTGGGAGCCTCGCCAGATGACAGAATGTGCAAGCCCTGCTATAGAGCCTGAGATGCGCACGCCCCTCATCCTTCCCTGAGAGAGGTACACAAAGGCACAGCCAGCGCTCTTTGACCCGCGCCATTGTTTCAGAGCCTAAGATGCGCACCCCAAACTCTCCTCTGAAAGAGGTGCACGAAGGCCCAGCCTGGTGCTTTTGGATATGCGGCCCGTTCTCAGAGCCTGAAATTCGTGCGCGACCCACAGCCTCCCCTAAAAGAGGTGCACGCAAGCCCGGTGCTCTTACACCCAGGAAGACCAGGCACTCCCAGCCCAAGCCAGTAGGAAAATCTCAGTGTGCAATGGCTGCTTGGAACCTCTCTGGTGGTCTGGAGCTCCCCAGACAGCCGCTGCTGCCATGGTTTTGGGTACAAGCAAAAGATACTGTGTCCCCAGGGACCGCAACTTGGAATCCGCACTGCCAGCAGCCAAGGGGGAACTTATTTGGGCTCTGCAGCCAGACTGAGGCTTTTCTCTGAGAGGGAGGCCAGGGTGCAGTTTGTTTTCCTCTAAAACTACAAAAACCATCAAAAGCGGTCAAGGTGAGAGAAAAGAAAAAAACAAACTGAACAAACATAAAAACCACCAGAAAACAAAAGCCTGAAAAAAAAACAGTTTCCTCAGAGTCTACCCCCCTGAGGGGGTTGGGGGGACTTAACTCAGGGAACATCATTGACTGAAAACCCACATGGCAGGCCCCTTCCCCAGAAAACCAACCAAGAAAGGAAAAAAAAAAGACTACAAGAGAAAACCACCACTACTTCATAGGACTTTTATTTTTCACTCGTTCCCACTATTCTGGTTCATTATATATATATATAATTTTTTAACCGATTTACCATCACAGTGACCTGTCCAGTACATCAGATTCCATAATAACCTTCTAACCTGAACTTTTTGATACATACATCTGTGTTTTTCTTTTGGATTTCTATTTTTTGAAATTTTTTAAAATTTTAGTATAGTTTAGTCTAGTTTATTCCTTTTTATTTTTATTTTCTAATATTCATATAGAGTTAAACTTCAAAGTAATCCCCTTTCCCCAATGAATACTACCCCTATAGGTAAATCAATTTTTAATCTCCCCTTTATCTTAGGAAAGTTGAGTCCTTTAACAAAGATATCAAGATACATCCAGGAACAATCAAAACAACCTTCCTCGCCCACAATGAAAATTTATGACCACTCTCCCATCTTTTTCTTCCACTAGTGATTCTGTGTTTTTGTGTTTGTCCTAATAGTATATAAATCTTACAATTGGGGTTCTTTTTGACGAGGTTTTTCCTTTATTTGCATATATATATATATATATTTCTCTTGTCATATACTTTTATCTGTCTATTATCCATTTTGAGTTTATCTTTGTGTATGGTGTAAGAGAATGGTCGAGTTTCATTCTACTACGTATAGCTGTCCAGTTTTCCCAGCACCATTTATTGAACAGACTGTCTTTTTTCCACTGTATTTTTTTCCTGTTTTGTCGAAGATTAATTGACCATAGAGTTGAGGGTCCATATCTGGGCTCTCTACTCTGTTCCACTGGTCTATGTGTTTGTTTTTATGCCAGAACCATGCTGTCTTGGTAATCACAGCTTTGTAATAAAGCTTGAAATCAGGTAACGTGATGTCCCCAGTTTTATTTTTGTTTTTCAACATTTCCTTAGCGATTCAGGGTCTCTTCTGGTTCCATAAAAATTTCTGGATTATTTGCTCCAGCTCTTTGAAGAATACCGGTGGAATTTTGATTGGAATGGCATTAAAAGTATAGATTGCTCTAGGCAGTATAGACATTTTAACAATGTTTATTCTTCCAATCCAAGAGCATGGAATGGTCTTCCATCTTTTTGTGTCTTCTTCCATTTCTTTCATGAGTGTTCTATAGTTCCTCAAGTACAGATGCTTTGCCTCTTTGGTTAGGTTTATTCCCAGATATATCATATATATATCTATATATATCTATATATAGATATATATATCTTATGGTTCTTGGTACTATAGTATATGAAATGATTCTCTAATTTCCCTTTCTTTATTTTCATTGTTAGTGTATAAGAAAGCCACTGATTTCTTTACATTGACTTTGTATCCTGCCATGTTGCTGAATTGCTGAATGAGTTCTAGAAGTTTGGGGGTGGAGTCTTTTGGGTTTTCCGTATAAAGAATTATGTCATCTGTGAATAGAGAGAGTTTGACTTCATTGCCAATTTGGATACCTTTTATTTCTCTTTGTTGTCTGATTGCTGTTGCTAGGACTTCTAATACTATGTTTGTCTGTTTTCGTTTGTATACTTCATAAATCTTACCTTAGGGCCCATTTGGACTGAACCTTCTCTTTCATCTTTCCTTTCTTTCCTGTCTCTCTCTCTCTCTCTTTTCTTCTTTTTTTCTTTTTCTTTTCCTTTGCCTCTTGTATGGGTGGGGAATCCTGATTACTCAGAAGTGTTCCAGGGTGCACCTTGATTGCACGACAGTTGATACAACCAGGTACATTTGTTCAGTCAACTCTCACCAAAGTGACTAGAAGGAGAAATGCCCAACAGAAGAAAAATAGAGTATGGAACTTCAGCAACAGAGCTAATGGCTATCAACATAGACAATATGTTGGAAAGAGAATTCAGGCTAACAATTATCCAGGCAATAGCTAGGGTGAAGAAAGCCATGGATGACCAAATGGAATTGATTAAGGCTGAGCTGAAAGCAACCAGACATAATGTTCACAATGTTAGGGTGGAGTTAAAAGTACCAGGGCTGAGGTTCACAATACTCTCAATCAGTTCCAATCTAATCTAAATTCTCTCAAAGCTAGGGTAACTGAGACAGAAGATAGAATTAGTGATCTGGAGGACAAACAGATAGAGAGAAAGGATCAGGAGGAATCCTGGGACAGATTAGAAAACAAGAAAACAGAAACAGGGAAATAAATGATGCCATAAAACATTCCAATGTCAGAATTATTGGAATTCCTAAAGAGGAGGAGAAAGAAATAAGTCTAGAAGATTTAGTGGAACAAGTTCTTCATGCAAATTTTCCCAATCTTGCAAATGGAACCAGCGTTCATGTACTAGAGGCTGAAAGGACTCCACCCAAGATTATAGATTCAAAAAATAAAAACATAAAGGCACCTGATAGTCAAACTGAGGAATCATACTTGTAGGTATAATCTCTTGAAAGCCACTAGGACAAAGAGGCCCCTTATCTACAGAGGAAAGCCCATCAGAATAACGTCAGACCTGTCCACAGAGAAAGCAAGCCAGAAGGGGCTGGCAAGACATATTCAGGGCATTAAATCAGAAGAACATGCAGCAAAGAATACTTTACACAGCAAGACTGACATTCAAAGTAGATGGAGAGACAAAGAGTTTCCAAGACCGGCAAGGCTTAAAAGACTACACAAACACCAAGCCGATACTGCAGAAAATATTAAGGGGGGTTCTATAAAAGAGGAACAATCATAAGAATAGCATTGAACAGAAATATAGAGACAGGGGCACCTGGGTGGCTCAGTGGGTTAAGCCACTGCCTTCGGCTCAGGTCATGATCTCAGGGTCCTGTGATTGAGTCACGCATTGGGCTCTCTGCTCAGCAGGGAACCTGCTTCCCTCTCTCTCTCTCTCTGCCTGCCTCTGCTTACTTGTGATCTCTCTCTGTAAAAAAATTAAATAAAATCTTTAAAAAAAAAAAGAAATACAGAGACAATCTACAGAAAGAAAGACTTCAAAGGTAACACGATGTCAATAAAAACGTATCTATCAATAATCACTCTCAATGTGAATGGCCTAAATGTGCCCATAAAATGGCACAGGGTTGCAGATTGGATAAAACGACAGGACCCATCCATATGTTGTCTACAAGACACCCATTTTGAACCTAAAAATAGACCCAGACTGAAAGTGAAGAGATGGAGAAGCATCTTTCATGCCAATGGGCCTCAAAAGAAGGCTGGGGTAGCGATTCTCATATCAGACAAATTAGATTTTAAACTAAAGACTGTAGTCAGAGATACAGAAGGACACCACATCATTCTTAAAGGGACTATCCACCAGGATGATCTAACAATTGTAAATATCTATGCCCCCAATATGGAAGCAGCCAATTACATAAGAAAACTGTTAATCAAGATAAAGAGTTGTATTGATGTGAATACATTAACACTAGGAGATCTTAACATGCTTCTCTCAGAAATAGACAGATCATTGAAGCAGAAAATCAATAAAGAAACAAGAGCATTGAATGACACACTGGACCAGATGGACATCATAGATATATAAAGAACATTCCACCCTAAAACCACAGAATACTCATTCTTCTCAAGTGCATATGGAACCTTCTTAAGAACAGACCACATACTGGGTCACAAATCAGGATTCAACTGATACCAAAAGACTGAGATTATTCCCTGCATATTCTCAGATCAGAATGCTTTGAAACTGGGCCTCAATCACAAGGAAAAGTTCTGAAGGAACTCAAACACCTGGAAGCTAAAGACCACCTTGCTTAAGAATGCTTGGATCAACCAGGGGATCAAAGAAGAACTGAAACAATTCATGGAAACTAACAAGAATGAAGACACTTCAGTCCAAAACCTATCAGATACAGCAAAGGCAGTACTAAGGGGGAAATACATAGCCATCCAAGCCGCTCTCAAAGATTGAAAAATCCAGAACACAGCAGCTGTCTCTAAACCTTAAAGAACTGGAGAATCAACAACAAATCAAACCAACCCCACACATAAGAAGGGAAATCATCAAGTTAGAGCTGATATCAATGAAGTAGAAACCAGAGATACAGTAAATGTATCAATGAGACTAGAAGCTGGTTTTTTGAAAGAATCAATAAGATCGATAAGCCATTGGCCAACCTAATCCAAAACAAAAGAGAGAAAGCACAAATTCATAAAATTATGAATGAAAAGGGAGAGATCACAAGTAACACAAAGAAAGTAGAAACAATCCTCGAACGTTATTATCAACAGTTATATGCCAATAAGCTACGAAACCTAGATGAAATGGATGCATTCTTGGGAAACTATAAACTCCCAAAATTGAACAAGGAAGAAACTGAAAACCTGAATAAACCGATATCTAGTAACGAGATTGAAGCAGTGATAAAAAATTTACCAAAAAACAAGAGCCCAGGCAGCAGCATCTCCGCCTACCCACGGGCCCTGTCCCATGCTCTAATAAATCACCTTTTGCACCAACGATGTCTTAAGAATACTTTCTTTAGTCGTTGGCTCCGAACCTCCTCACCCCACCGAAACTGACTTAGGATCTGGGACTTCATCATTTTTGGCGAGCCAGCAGGAGTTTTGTGAGTCTTTATATTTGGACTCTGAGCTTCGGTGCAAAAATAGGTAAAATTTTAATGCTAGGAGGGCGGAGTCAGGATGGCGGAGAAGTAGCAGGCTGAGAATACTTCAGATAGCCGGAGATCAGCTAGATAGCTTATCTAAAGATTGCAAACACCTGAAAATCCATCTGCAGATTGAAGAGAAGAAGAACAGCAATTCTGGAAACAGAAAAACAACTACTTTCTGAAAGGTAGGACCGGCGGAGAAGTGAATCCAAAGCAACAGGAAGATAGACCCCGGGAGGAGGAGCCGGCTCCCGGCAAGCGGCAGAGCAACCGCGCACAAAATCAGGACTTTTAGAAGTCTGTTCCGCTGAGGGACATCGCTCCAGAGGCTAAACCGGGGCGAAGCCCACGCAGGGTTAGCGTGGCCTCAGGTCCCGCAGGGTCACAGAAGGATCGGGGGTGTCTGAGTGTCGTAGAGCTTGCGAATATTGGAACGAGAAAGCCAGCTACAGAGAGAGCCGACAGTAAGCTCACAGCTCGGTGTTACCTTGAACCGGTCGCAGGATCTGTGAGCTAGGAGCGCGGCCGGAGGTCAGGCAGACGGGAGTAACCGAGCGCTGTTCTCTGAGGGCGCACTAAGGAGTGGGCCCCTGGGTTCTCGGCTTCTCCGGGCCGGAGACCAGGAGGCCGCCATTTGTATTCCCGTCCTCCGGAACTCTCCGGAAAGCGCTCAGGGAACAAAACCTCCTGAAAGCAAACCGGAGCAGATTACTCACCCCGGCTCCGGGTAAGAGTGGTGCAATTCCACCTGGGGCAAAGACACTTGAGAATCACTACAACAGGCCCCTCCCCCAGAAGATCAACAAGAAATCCAGCCAAGACCAAGTTCACCTACCAAGGAGTGCGGTTTCAATACCAAGGAGACCAGCAGAATTCCAGAGGAGGAGAAAGCAAAGCAAGGAACTCATGCTTTCTCCCTGTGATTTTTTTTTAGTCTTGCAGTTAATTTAATTTTTTTCTTTTTCATTTTTGTTTTTTTTTCTCACCTTCTGGAAATTTTTTTTTTAACTTTTACCTTTTTTCTTTTTTAACGTTTTTTAACTAGTTTATCCAATATATATATATTTTCTTTTTTATATTTTTCTTATTTGTTTTCTTTTTTAAAAATTCTTTCTTTTCTTTTTTTTTCTTTTGTCCTTTTTGAACCTCTTTTTATCCCTTTTCTACCCCCGTCACGATTTGGGATCTCTTCTAATTTGGTTACAGCATATTTTCCTGGCGTTGTTGCCACCCTTTTAGTATTTTACTTGCTCCTTCATATAATGTTATCTGGAGAAAATGACAATACGGAAAAATTCAACGCAAAAAAAAAGAACAAGAGGAAGTACTGAAGGCTAGGAACTTAATCAATACACACATTGGTAATATGTCAGATCTAGAGTTCAGAATGACAATTCTCAAGGTTCTAGCCGGGCTCGAAAAAGGCATGGAAGATATTAGAGAAACCCTCTCGAGAGATATAAAAGCCCTTTCTGGAGAAATAAAAGAACTAAAATCTAACCAAGTTGAAATCAAAAAAGCTATTAATGAGGGGCAATCAAAAATGGAGACTCTCACTGCTAGGATAAATGAGGCAGAAGAAAGAATTAGTGATATAGAAGACCAAATGACAGAGAATAAAGAAGCTGAGCAAAAGAGGGACAAACAGCTACTGGACCATGAGGGGAGAATTCGAGAGATAAGTGACACCATAAGACGAAACAACATTAGAATAATTGGGATTCCAGAAGAAGAAGAAAGAGAGAGGGGAGCAGAAGGTATACTGGAGAGAATTATTGGGGAGAATTTCCCCAATATGGCAAAGGGAATGAGCATCAAAATTCAGGAGGTTCAGAGAACGCCCCTCAAAATCAATAAGAATAGGCCCACGCCCCGTCACCTAATAGTAAAATTTACAAGTCTCAGTGACAAAGAGAAAATCCTGAAAGCAGCCCGGGAAAAGAAGTCTGTAGCATACAATGGTAAAAATATTAGATTGGCAGCTGACTTATCCACAGAGACCTGGCAGGCCAGAAAGAGCTGGCATGATATTTTCAGAGCACTAAACGAGAAAAACATGCAGCCAAGAATACTATATCCAGCTAGCCTATCATTGAAAATAGAAGGAGAGATTAAAAGCTTCCAGGACAAACAAAAACTGAAAAAAATTTGCAAACACCAAACCAGCTCTACAGGAAATATTGAAAGGGGTCCTCTAAGCAAAGAGAGAGCCTACAAGTGGTAGATCAGAAAGGAACAGAGACCATATACAGTAACAGCCACCTTACAGGCAATACAATGGCATTAAATTCATATCTCTCAATAGTTACCCTGAATGTTAATGGGCTAAATGCCCCTGTCAAAAGACACAGGGTATCAGAATGGATAAAAAAACAAAACCCATCTATATGTTGCCTCCAAGAAACTCATTTTAAGCCCAAAGACACCTCCAGATTTAAAGTGAAGGGGTAGAAAAGAATTTACCATGCTAATGGACATCAGAAGAAAGCAGGAGTGGCAATCCTTATATCAGATCAATTAGATTTTAAGACAAAGACTATAATAAGAGATGAGGAAGGACGCTATATCATACTCAAAGTGTCTGTCCAACAAGAAGATTTAACAATTTTAAATATCTATGCCCCCAACGTGGGAGCAGCCAACTATATAAACCAATTAGTAACAAAATCAAAGAAAGACATCAACAATAATACAATAATAGTAGGGGACTTTAACACTCCCCTCACTGAAATGGACAGATCATCCAAGCAAAAGATCAGCAAGGAAATAAACGCCTTAAACGACACACTGGACCAGATGGACATCACAGATATATTCAGAACATTTCATCCCAAAGCAACAGAATACACATTCTTCTCTAGTGCACATGGAACGTCCTCCAGAATAGATCACATCCTTGGTCCTAAATCAGGACTCAACCGGTACCAAAGATTGGGATCCTTCCCTGCATATTTTCAGACCACATTGCTCTAAAGCTAGAACTCAACGACAAAAGGAAGTTTGAAAAGAACCCAAATACATGGAGACGAAAGAGCATCGTTCTAAAGAATGAATGGGTCAACCGGGAAATTAAAGAAGAATTGGAAAAAAAATCATGGAAACAAATGATAATGAAAATACAACGGTTCAAAATCTGTGGGACACCACAAAGGCAGTCCTGAGAGGAAAATATATAGCGGTACAAGCCTTTCTCAAGAAACAAGAAAGGTCTCAGGTATACAACCTAACCCTACACCTAAAGGAGCTGGAGAAAGAACAAGAAAGAAACCCTAAGCTCAGCAGGAGAAGAGAAATCATAAAGATCAGAGCAGAAATCAATGAAATAGAAACCAAAAAGATAATAGAGCAAATCAATGAAACTAGGAGCTGGTTCTTTGAAAGATTAATAAAATTGATAAACCCCTGGCCCGACTTATCAAAAAGAAAAGAGAAAGGACCCAAATAAATAAAATAATGAATGAAAGAGGAGAGATCACAACTAACACCAAAGAAATACAAACTATTATAAGAACATACTATGAGCAACTCTATGCCAACAAATTTGACAATCTGGAAGAAATGGATGCATTCCTAAAACATATAAACTACCACAACTGAGCCAGAAAGAAATAGAAAGCCTGAACAGACCCATAACCAGTAAGGAGATTGAAAGAGTCATTAAAAATCTCCAAACAAACAAAATCCCAGGACCGGACGGCTTCCCAGGGGAATTCTAACAAACATTTAAATAAGAACTAATTCCTATTCTCCTGAAACTGTTGCAAAAAATAGAAATGGAAGGAAAACTTCCAAACTCATTTTATGAGGCCAGCATCACCTTGATCCCAAAACCAGACAAGGATCCCATCAAAAAAGAGAGCTATAGACCAATATCCTTGATGGACACAGATGCGAAAATACTCAACAAACTACTAGCCAATAGGATACAACAGTACATTAAAAAGATTATTCACCAAGACTAAGTGGGATTTATTCCGGGGCTGCAAGGTTGGTTCAACATCCGCAAATCAGTCAATGTGATACAACACATCAATAAAAGAAAGAACAAGAACCATATGATACCCTCAATAGTTGCTGAAAAAGCATTTGACAACATACAGCATCCCTTCCTGATCAAAACTCTTCAAAGTGTAGGGATAGAGGGCACATACCTCAATATCATCAAAGCCATCTATGAAAAACCCACCGCAAATATCATTCTCAATGGAGAAAAACTGAAAGCTTTTCCGCTAAGGTCAGGAACACGGCAGGGATGTCCATTATCACCACTGCTATTCAACATAGTACTAGAGGTCCTAGCCTCAGCAATCAGACAACAAAAGGAAATTAAAGGCATCCAAATCAGCAAAGAAGAAGTTAAATTATCACTCTTCGCAGATGATATGATACTATATGTGGAAAACCCAAAAGACTCCAGTCCAAAACTGCTAGAACTTATACAGGAATTCAGTAAAGTGTCAGGATATAAAATCAATGCACAGAAATCAGTTGCATTTCTCTACACCAACAGCAAGAGAGAAGAAAGCGAAATTAAGGAGTCACCCCCATTTACAATTGCACCCAAAACCATAAGATACCTAGGAATAAACCTAACCAAAGAGACACAGAATCTATACTCAGAAAACTATAAAGTACTCATGAAAGAAATTGAGGAAGACACAAAGAAATGGAAAAATGTTCCATGCTCCTGGATTGGAAGAATAAATATTGTGAAAATGTCTATTCTACCTAAAGCAATCTACACATTTAGTGCAAATCCTAACAAAGTACCATCCATCTTTTTCAAAGAAATTGAACAAATAATGCTAAAATTTATATGGAACCAGAAAAGACCTCGAATAGCCAAAGGGATATTGAAAAAGAAAGCCAACGTTGGTGGAATCACAATTCCAGACTTCAAGCTCTATTACAAAGCTGTCCTCATCAAGACAGCATGGTACTGGCACAAAAACAGACCCATAGATCAATGGAACAGAATAGAGAGCCCAGAAATAGACCTTCAACTCTATGGTCAACTAACTGTTGTATTTTCATTATCATTTGTATCCATGATTTTTTTCAATTCTTCTTTAATTTCCCGGTTGACCCATTCATTCTTTAGAAGGATGCTGTTTAGTCTTCATGTATTTGGATTCTTTTCAAACTTCCTTTTGTCGTTGAGTTCTAGCTTTAGAGCATTGTGGTCTGAAAATATGCAGGGAAGGATCCCAATCTTTGGTACCGGTTGAGTCCTGATTTAGGACCGAGGATGTGATCTATTCTGGAGAACGTTCCATGTGCACTAGAGAAGAATGTGTATTCTGTTGCTTTGGGATGAAATTTTCTGAATATATCTGTGATGTCCATCTGGTCCAGTGTGTCGTTTAAGGCGTTTATTTCCTTGCTGATCTTTTGCTTGGATGATCTGTCCATTTCAGTGAGGGGAGTGTTAAAGTCCCCTACTATTATTGTATTATTGTTGATGTCTTTCTTTGATTTTGTTACTAATTGGTTTATATAGTTGGCTGCTCCCACGTTGGGGGCATAGATATTTAAAATTGTTAAATCTTCTTGTTGGACAGACACTTTGAGTATGATATAGCGTCCTTCCTCATCTCTTATTATAGTCTTTGTCTTAAAATCTAATTGATCTGATATAAGGATTGCCACTCCTGCTTTCTTCTGATGTCCATTAGCATGGTAAATTCTTTTCCACCCTTCACTTTAAATCTGGCGGTGTCTTTGGGCTTAAAATGAGTTTCTTGGAGGCAACATATAGATGGGTTTTGTTTTTTTATCCATTCTGATACCCTGTGTCTTTTGACAGGGGCATTTAGCCCATTAACATTCAGGGTAACTATTGAGAGATATGAATTTAATGCCATTGTATTGCCTGTAAGGTGGCTGTTACTGTATATGGTCTCTGTTCCTTTCTGATCTACCACTTGTAGGCTCTCTCTTTGCTTAGAGGACCCCTTTCAATATTTCCTGTAGAGCTGGTTTGGTGTTTGCAAATTTTTTTCAGTTTTTGTTTGTCCTGGAAGCTTTTAATCTCTCCTTCTATTTTCAATGATAGCCTAGCTGGATATAGTATTCTTGGCTGCATGTTTTTCTCGTTTAGTGCTCTGAAAATATCATGCCAGCTCTTTCTGGCCTGCCAGGTCTCTGTGGATAAGTCAGCTGCCAATCTAATATTTTTACCATTGTATGCTACAGACTTCTTTTCCCGGGCTGCTTTCAGGATTTTCTCTTTGTCACTGAGACTTGTAAATTTTACTATTAGGTGACGGGGCGTGGGCCTATTCTTATTGATTTTGAGGGGCGTTCTCTGAACCTCCTGAATTTTGATGCTCGTTCCCTTTGCCATATTGGGGAAATTCTCCCCAATAATTCTCTCCAGTATACCTTCTGCTCCCCTCTCTCTTTCTTCTTCTTCTGGAATCCCAATTATTCTAATGTTGTTTCGTCTTATGGTGTCACTTATCTCTCGAATTCTCCCCTCATGGTCCAGTAGCTGTTTGTCCCTCTTTTGCTCAGCTTCTTTATTCTCTGTCATTTGGTCTTCTATATCACTAATTCTTTCTTCTGCCTCATTTATCCTAGCAGTGAGAGTCTCCATTTTTGATTGCCCCTCATTAATAGCTTTTTTGATTTCAACTTGGTTAGATTTTAGTTCTTTTATTTCTCCAGAAAGGGCTTTTATATCTCTCGAGAGGGTTTCTCTAATATCTTCCATGCCTTTTTCGAGCCCGGCTAGAACCTTGAGAATTGTCATTCTGAACTCTAGATTTGACATATTACCAATGTGTGTATTGATTAAGTCCCTAGCCTTCGGTACTGCCTCTTGTTCTTTTTTTTGTGGTGAATTTTTTCATCTTGTCATTTTATCCAGATAAGAGTATTTGAAGGAGCAAGTAAAATACTAAAAGTGTTGCAACAACGCCAGGAAAATATGCTTTTACCAAATTAGAAGAGATCCCAAATCGTGAGGGGGTAGAAAGGGAATAAAAAGAGGTTCATAAAGTGAGAAAGAAAAAAAAAGAAAAACAAAAAAAAAGAAAAGAAAAGAATTAAAAAAAAGAAAAGGAATAAAGAAAAATATAAAAAGAAAAAATATATATATTAGATAAACTAGTTAAAAAACGTTTAAAAAGATAAGGGTAAAAGTTAAAAAAAAAATTACCAGAAGGCGAGGAAAAAACAAAAAACAAATAATGAAAAAGAAAATAATTAAATAGCTGCAAGACTAAAAAAAAATCACAGGGAGAAAGCCATGAGTTCCTTGCTTTGCTTTCTCCTCCTCTGGAATTCTGCTGCTCTCCTTGGTATTGAAATCACACTCCTTGGTAGGTGAACTTGGTCTTGGCTGGATTTCTTGTTGATCTTCTGGGGGAGGGGCCTGTTGTAGTGATTCTCAAGTGTCTTTGCCCCAGGTGGAATTGCACCACTCTTACCAGGGGCCAGGGTGAGTAATCTGCTCTGGTTTGGTTTCAGGGGCTTTTGTTCCCTGAGCGCTTTCTGGAGAGTTCCGGAGGAAGGGAATACAAATGGCGGCCTCCTGGTCTCCGGCCCGGAGGAGCCGAGAGCCCAGGGCCCCACTCCTCAGTGCGCCCTCAAAGAACAGTGCCCAGTTACTCCCGTCTGCCTGACCTTTGGCCGCGCTCCGAGCTCACCGAGCCTGCGACCGGTTCAAGGTAACACCGAGCTGTGAGCTTACTGTCGGCTCTCTCTGTAGCTGGCTTTCTCGTTCCAATATTCGCAAGCTCTGTGACACTCAGACACCCCTGATCCTTCTGTAACCCTGCGGGACCTGAGGCCACGCTGACCCCGCGTGGGCTTCGCCCGGTTTAGCCTCTGAAGCGATGTCCCTCAGCGGAACCGACTTTTAAAAGTCCTGATTTTTTGCTCCGTTGCTCTGCGGCTTGCCAGGAGTCGGCCCCTCTCCCGGGGTCTATCTTCCCATCGCTTTGGATTCACGTCTCTGCCAGTCCTACCTTTCAGACAGTGGTTGTGTTTCTGTTTCCAGAATTGCTGTTCTTCTTCTCTTTGATCTGCCGATGGATTTGCAGGTATTTGCGATTTTTAGATAAGCTATCTAGCTGATCTCCTGGTAGCTGAAGTAGTCTCAGCCTGCTACTTCTCCGCCATCTTCAACATACTGAAATATTTTAAGGAAATATAAAAGCCATAATTTTGGAATGACAAAAGCTTTAGTTACTGCCATCATTTATTGATGGCTTAATATTTGACCAGTGTTCTGTTGAGTACTTTACAGAATTATTTCACAAGATAGGAGATATCCATAAGGAGTTACCATAAAACATGAACTATTCATCTCATGAATGGGGGCTTTGAGTAACCAAGTTTTATAGCCACTGCCAAAGCCTAACTGAAGGTGGTAAATATTATGGTTTTTGCTGCCTAGTGTGGAGAGCCATGCAGCAGAAGCTGGGAGTCACGTACTAGGCGAGGCTTGAGGAGAAGGGCAGGTGAATGTTTATGTGGGAGCGCTCCAGGCAACGCACAACCTGTACTGAAGTATCGGGACTAGTATAAGATTAACCAGGGACCATGGGAACGGCACAAAAACAGAGTGAACAATAAGTTTCGGGGGCTCACGTCAGTAGGCACGAGCTCCCCGCATGATCTGGATTGAAGTCATCTGTATCCCTTCTGATTGGATGTTATAGTAGTTGTGTTATGTGGTGATTGGTTGCTTTCTATCCACTGTATCCTATAACTTGGGGCTGTAATCGGTGTTCGGGGTCCCGGGGCTGAAGATTGAATAAAGAAGCTTGCCACTCACCTCGTCTGCGGGTCGTTCTTGCGGGTCGAGAGCGACAGCCTAGCATCTATTATCACCATTATTCTGTTAAAAAAAGAATTGATAAATTTATCAAGACAAAATGATTTGTCCTTGTTAGCCTGTCTATTTATTTCCTAGGACTTTACATTTTTAGGAGAGAGACAAAGAGAGGGAAAAATTATGGAGCTGATTTATCGAAATTACAGATTAGTTCCTGCTATGGGATGCCCAGAGCTTCCCATCTTCCTATCCTTTCCAGCCCAGTTCTTCAGCAGCTGTTTTATTTGGTGAACCATGCCAGATCCTTCCAAAAGTTATCATTTTCCATTCAGAGCCAGTTTTTCCTGCTTTTCACCAAAAGCCTTAACTGTTCTAACTGTGGCTAAGTAGAATCATGCAAATTGTTGACACTTACCGAATAGCTAAGGTCCTTCAGTGTGGAAAGACATTTTTCATCTATATATATTTTGTGCCTAAAACAAATTCCTGAAACATAACACACTGTATACTGAATGTCTGTGTTCTTGCACGAATTCATATGTTGAAATCTAATCCCCAATGTGCTGGCATTTGGAGGCAGGGTGTTGTGATATGCCTAGATCATGAGGGTGGAGTCCACATGAGTGGAGTCAGTACTCATATAAAAGAGACTCCAGAGAGCTCTCTGGCCCCTTCTATCATGTGAGAACACAGAGAAAAGACAGCTATCTACAAACTAGGAAGCAGATCCTCACCAAATCTGCTAGCACCTTGATCTTGGATTTCCCAGCTTTCAGAAGGATGAGAAGTAAATTCTGTTTTTTATAAGCCACCCAGTCTGTGGCAGTTTATTATAGCAGCCTGAAAGTACTAAGACAATACATAATTTATTTTTTCCAGATTTCCATGCAGAGTTCTGACTCCTCTTGTTTAAAGATGATACCTAGCTCTCTTCTCCATCCTACCCCCATGTTTCAGCTTCTCTAATTCCAGCAAACTTTAACTAGAGAAGATCAAAGATCTGAAACTGTTTATAGCAAATGTTCAATAATCAAAACTATTCTGTGAGAGTTTATGTTAAATATAGTGTCTCATATTAAAAATATGCATACAACTACTTATGAAGAGTTATTTCAAAAGAAAAATATGTGTCATAGTTCTCTTAGTCTGGAATGGAAATCTGTATGGAAAGATAAATGTAGCCCACGATACATTGACATAGCTAAGGAAAACAAGATTATCTTAAATATGTTAGCTTTGGAGAAAATAAGAAGATTATTCTGAAACCATTTTGGGTATTGTCAGTTATCAAAATAGCTTGAACAAGATTTAGGAATAAGTATTTCTTTAAGGAAATATATTCCTTATTTGCAAAATAAGATTCAGATATAAAATTAAAAGACTAAAATTTCAACACCAAAAATAAGGGAAAGAATTTGGTAATACTATTTTGGAGAATTAAAAACAATTTTGTAACCTTTATGGGTCGTGGTGGGGGGATTCTATTTATAACTATTATGTATATCATAGAAAAATGGAAAATACAGAAAGATACTAAGAAAAATATCCATAATTTATAACTGTTAGAAATCTTTGCACTCTATGTAACATGAACACCCAGTTAAATTTGCTTAAACAAAAAGGGGATCTATTGGTTCCTAGTACTGAAAACAGCAGGGATTGAACTAGCTTCAGTTACCAGTTGACTTGAGGTCAAAGGATGTTATGAAGACTAGATTTCTGTCTCACCATCTCTGCCTTTGCCATGTACGATGCTGACTTCATTCTCAGGTGGGCTACCTCTTGAAGGCTGCAGCATGGTTACACTCCAACTATTCTAAAGTTACAAATTTATGGGAAAAGAAAGATTTGCAATCCTGAAGGCTGAGACCAAAGATTCATATTTGAGTTGGCTCCAAATGGGCCTGGCTTTGAATCCCTCACATGTTCAGCAGTGACTAACTCAGGGAACCATGGGTAAAGCCCTCTCCCAGAGCACAAGGCTTTCAGTAGTGGAGAGCTAGACACTCTAATGAGAATTGGGGCTCATGACTGAAGGTGAAGGAATGGGAATGGGAAATTTCTGATATTATGCTACCATCACTTAAAGATTATAACCAATGAAATTTGTTATATGTGTGTGCACACTCATGCACACGCATATAAGAAATTAAAGCATTTAAAAATTGATTTCTAGGGGTGTCTGAGTGGCTCAGCTGGTTAAGCATCTGCTTTGTGCTCAGATCATGCTCTCAGGGTCCTAGAATTGAGTCCCACATCAGGCTGGCTCCCTGCTTCATGAGCAGTCTGCTTCTTCCACTCTCACTCACCCTCTGTGCTTTCTTTCAAATAAATAAACAAAATCTTCTTAAAAATTATTTCTAGAGATTATGCTAAATTAAATCAGTCAAGCAGAGAGAGTCAATTATCATATGATTTCATTTATTTGTGGAGCATAACAAATAGCATGGAGGACAAGGGGAGTTAGAGAGAAGGGTGTTGGGGAAATTGGAAGGGGAGGTGAACCATGAGAAACTATGGACTCTGAAAAACAATCTGAGGGGTTTGAACTGGCGAGGGGTGGGAGGTTTGGGGAACCAGGTGGTGGGTATAATAGAGGGCACGGATTGCATGGTGTACTGGGTGTGGGGCAAAAACAATGAATACTGTTATGCTGAAAATAAATAAATAAATAAATAGATAAATAAATAAATAAATTTCAAAAATAGATTTCTAGAAACCAGAGAGCAAAATTAAAATTCTGTATTTTTCCATTTATATGAAATTCTTAAAAAAACAAATCTAAAACAAGGTTAGTGGTTGCCTGGTGCTGGAAGTGGGAAGATGATGGATATGTTTTATGTCTTGATTATCATGGTATTTATGACCATACACTGAAATTTTTCTCAGCCAAAACAACTTTCATATAATAATACCATACTAGTCAGGGACCACAGTAACTGATACCAAGTATAGCACGAACAGAGTTGGTTAGAAAAGTCAGGTTCACATTTATATGACAATGTAGCAAATAAATATACATCTGGTTCAGATTTATTAATAACAAAATATGTGGCATAAGAGAAAGTTTCTACCAATTCCAGTAACTGTTCATATTTGATTTTTTTTTCATTTCATAATGGCTAAACTGCATTTATTACTTAGAAGATCTCAGTACTCTTTGCTACAATCCCCTCTTTTTATTTATTTATTTATGTATTTATTTATTCAATTGGTTTTTATTTATTTATTTATTTTTAAAGATTTTATTTATTTATTTGACAGAGATAGATCACAAGTAGGCAGAGGCAGGCAGAGAGAGAGAGAGGAGGAAGCAGGCTCCCTGCTGAGCAGAGAGCCTGATGCGGGACTCGATCCCAGTACCCTGAGATCATGACCTGAGCCGAAGGCAGCAGCTTAACCCACTGAGCCACCCAGGCGCCCCTCAATTGGTTTTTAAATAAATTTTTTAAATTTATTTATTTTCAGCATAACAGTATCATTATTTTTTCACCACACCCAGTGCTCCATGCAATCCATGCCCTCTATAATACCCACCACCTGATACCCTGATCTCCCACCACCCCCCCGCCCCTTCAAACCACTCAGATTAGAGAGAAGGGGGTTGGGGTAAATTGGAAGGGGAGGTGAATCATGAGAGACTGTGGACTCTGAAAAATACACAATCCCTTCTTTTAGTTGAATTTTGCGGTCTTATACCTCAGGGCATATAATACAAGATGATCCAGTGAGATGTACTGGAAACATCAGAAGTGTGCTCTGTGATCAAAGAACAACAAGATCTGTTTCTTCCATGTATTGCAATAAAGGTCAGTTCTCAACTGTGTTTCCTTGGGAACAGGGCTATGTTTATTGTTGGTGGTACAAAATAGTTATGTGACATTTGAAATGATAAAAAGCCTCCAAACAACTTTTACATGCCATGTCTCTCAATGACTTGACTACATAGAGGGTCATTTTAATACACACTTTAGAGATGGAGAGTCTAAGTCAGCATCAATGGCTATCTCAAAACAATAGAGGGCTTGACTCCAGGACAAGGAATATATTAATAATTATTCATGATTCCTTTCAAGAAACAGAAAATCATCGTGGACTTGGATTGAGACAGTGTTTTCAGTAGAAATGTTTTTTTTCTTTAAGAAAGATAACTTTGACAGAGTGGCAAAATGGATTGGTGTGCAGGGACAAAAATAAAAGATGGAGAAAACAGTTGGGGTGTATTCCAATAGGTCAGGCTTGAGGTGACAAGGGCCAGAACAAGGACTTAGCATTTCCAAGTGTAGGTGTAAATAATTATGGTGAAGAACAGTCTTATCTGAATGCATCAGTACAGACAAAGGTTTAATCTTTGCTCCTTGTTCACTGAATTGAGCAAAAGTTACAACTGAAGTGGGACAAAACAATGGCATCACCATGGGAAAGCCAGGTTTCAGTTGTAGGAAAGGGAAAGAAGGTAGAGAGCATGAATGCATTCTTTCAGAAGGTTGGACAAAACAGAAAATTTCAGGCCTGGAGCTAGAAATACCCATTTGGTCGGTCTGGGTTGTTGGATTCCAGAGAATGTGATGACAGCCAATGGATGGAAATCTAAGTTGGGGAGGTGACATCAGTATGGTTTAAGAAAGTAAAAATTGTTGTCAGGATTAAACCCAAAAGGTGAATGTGGGAGCCACTCACATGTGGAGATCCAAGTAGCAGTCCATGAGGCAGATGTGAAGCCTGATGGGGCAGGACCTATTCTAGGTGGCAAGCACACTTGGCAAGTATTTGACACAGGAGTTTCAGCAAGAGGAACTTGGAAAGAAAAAAAAAGTGGAAAGTTGGTTAATGCTCAACTATGAAAATTAAGACACAAAGTCAGAGTGGGGCTGAATCAATGCTAAACCTTTGAATATTGAATAAAAAAGGACAAATTGGCCACAGAGTCTGGAGCCAGTGGTCAAGTGGTCCTTTCCATGGATAGAGAAGGAATATAAAGGTAAAGAGATACTAGAGTGATTTCTGAAGTATTTCAAGGAGTAATTGAGATCAAGTGGTAGTTTGTTCAAAATGGAAAGGGGCTTCTAAAGGCATGATGAAAAGAATTAGATGCAACAACTGTCTAAAGTCTAATTTAAGATGAAAATATAACCTTCTCAGTTGTATTTGAATATAACTTAATAATTGAAAAGAAACGAACTTAACAATTGAAAAGAAACGTCTTCTTTTTCTTCACCCAATAACATTATATAGGAAGGAAGGAGGGAAGGAGGGAGAGAGTGCAGGAGAGAGAAAGAGGAAGCATGGACAGGGAAGAAAAAGGGAAGGAAAAGTGTAAGGGAAGAGGCCTTCTTTCAAGTAAGAGGCTCAAGGAATTGCATTCATGATGCAGTTGCTGTTACTATTGTATTATTGGTATCACATGACTTATCTTTATCATAAGGACCTCCCAGTGTTTTAATCATACAATTTTTGTCAAGTATAATTAATTCTCTTCTTGAAGACATCTTGAAAACTTTTCCATTTGAATTTGAATCAACAGATTACAGATTTCTGCATAGTATCCATTCATCATTCTAGATTCCCTTTTGTTATACTTTTGGATTATCCCCACTATTTTGGGTCCCTTATCTTTCTTTTTCATGTATACTTGTTTTTTTTTTTTTTCATTTTGGGGGTACTTTTCTTAAAGTAGTTGTGTTAGTAACAAAATTATGAAATATTCCAAGTCTAAAACTATTTTCACTCTGTCCTCACTCTTTTTTTAGTATTTTTTAATAAACATATAATGTATTATTATCCCCAGGAGTACAGATCTGTGAATTGCCAGGTTTACACAATTCACAACACTCACCATAGCACATGCCCTCCCCAATGTCCATAACCCCACCACTCTCTTCCTATTCCTCCCCCCACCGGCAACCCTCAGTTTGTTTTGTGAGATTAAGAGTCTCTTATGGTTTATCTCCCTCCCGATCCCATCTTGTTTCATTTATTCTTTTCCTACCCTCCAAACCCCCCATGCTGCATCTCCATTTCCTCATATCAGGGAGATCACATGATAGTTGTCTTTTTCTGACTGACTTATTTCGCTAAACATAATACCCTCTAGTTCCATCCATGTCGTCACAAATGGCAAGATTTTATTTCTTTTGATGGCTGCATAGTATTCCATTGCACATCTTATTTATCCATTCATTTGTTGATGGACATCTAAGCTCTTTTCATAGTTTGGCTATTGTGCACATTGCTGCTATAAACATTCAGGTGCATGTGCCCCTTCATATTACTACACTTGTATCTTTAGGACAAATACCCAGTAGTGTGATTGCTGGATTTAGGGTAGCTCTATTTTCAACTTTTTGAGGTACCTCCATGCTGTTTCCCGGAGTGGTTGCACCAACTTGCATTCCCACCAACAGTGTAGGAGGGTTCCCTTTTCTCTGCATCCTCACCAGCATCTGTCATTTCCTGACTTGTTCATTTTAGCCATTCTGACTGGTGTGAAGTGGTATCTCATTCTGGTTTTGACTTGTATTTCCCTGAGGCTTTTTCCATGTGTCTTTTCGTGTGTCTGTTGGTCATCTGGATGTCTTCTCTAGAAAAATGTCTGTTCATGGCCTCTGTCCATTTCTTGATTGGATTATTTGTTCTTTGGGTGTTGAGTTTGATAAGCTCTTTATGGATTTTGGATAATAGTCCTTTATCTGATATGTTGTTTGCAAATATCTTCTCCTATTCTGTCAGTTGTCTTTTGGTTTTGTTAACTATTTCCTTTGCTATGCAAAATCTTTTGATCTTGGTGCAGTCCCAATAGTTCATTTTTGCCCTTGCTTCTCTTGCCTTTGGCTATGCTCCTAGGAAAAAGTTGTTATGGCTGAACTCTGTCCTCATTCTTAATTGGTGATGTGGATAGGGTCAAAATAAAGTATTAAAGTAATTTTTCCTTGGAACTTGTATGACATCATTACTGTCCTAGTATTGTTGGTTCTCACCAGCAGATCTCCCTTTGAAGGTACTGCTCCACTTTCTTTAGAATCTAGTGACACTGATGACAGATTTGATGCTGATTGGCATCACATTATAGTGTAAATAACCTCCCTTTTGCTTCCAAGTCCTTTCAGATGTTAGCGTTATCCTTAAGGTACTGGAATTTTGCAAGAGTGGAACTGAGTGTGGATCCTTGCTAAATTATTATTCATTCTTCTTGATGCTCAGTGAGTCCTTTCAACAATAATATGGGTCTTTATGGGGCTCCCAGGTGGCTCAGTTGGTTAAGTGACTGCCTTCAGCTCAGGTCATGATCCTGGAGTCCTGGGGTCCAGTCTCACATCAGGCCCCCAGCTCCATGCAGAGTCTGCTTCTCTCTCTGACCTTCTCCCTTCTCATGCTCTCTCTCTCTCACTCTCTCAAATAAATAAATAATTTTTAGAAGATTTTTATTTATTTGACAGAGATCACTAGTAGCCAGAGAGGCAGGCAGAGAGAGAGGAGGGGAAGCAGGCTCCCTGATGAGCAGAAAGCCTGACTGGGGCTCAATCCAAGGACCCTGGGATCATTACCTGAGCTGAAGACAGAAGCTTAATCCACTGAAAAACCCAGCACCCCAATAAATAAAAAATCTTTAAAAAATGATATGGGGCTTTCTTTATCTCTGGGAACACATCTTCCTGTAATTTCTTTGAATATTCTCTACTCATTCTTTCAAACATACACAACTCTGTATGGATTAGACTTAACCTCTTTTCTCATCTTTTTGTATTGGCTCATACCTCTTGGTCATTCTGCACTAAATTCTGAGATTTCCTAGATCTTTTCTTACAGATTTCCTGCTAATTTTATAAAATTGCAGCAATTTGTATCTTTCTTTTTTAATTAAATTTATTTATTTATTTTCAGAAAAACAGTATTCATCATTTTTTCACCACACCCAGTGCTCCATGCAATCCATGCCCTCTATAATACCCACCACCTGTTACCCCAACCTCCCACTATCCCGCCACTTCAAACCCCTAAGATTGTCTTTCTAGTGTCCATAGTCTCTCATGATTCACCTCCCCTTCCAATTTACCCCAACTCCCTTCTCCTCTCTAACACCCCTTGTCCTCCATGATATTTGTTAAGCTCCACAAATAAGTGAAACCATATGATAATTGACTCTCTCTGCTTGACTTCTTTCATTCAGCATCATCTCTTCCAGTCCTGTCCATGTTGCTACAAAAGTTGGGTATTCGTCCTTTCGGATGGAGGCATAATACTCCATAGTGTATATGGACCACATCTTCCTTATCCATTCATCCGTTGAAGGGCATCTTGGTTCTTTTCACAGTTTGGCGACCATGGCCATTGCTGCTATAAACATTATAAACTTCTTTTCATGACATCTGTATCTTTGGGGTAAATACCCAGGAGTGCAATTTCAGGGTCATAGGGAAGCTCTATTTTTAATATCTTGAGTTCTATTTTTAATTTCATTGTTCTCCAAAGCGGCTGCACCAACTTGCATTCCCACCAACAGCGGAACAGGGTTTCCCTTTCTCCACATCCTCTCCAACACATGTTGTTTCCTGTTTTGTTAATTTTGGCCATTCTAACTGGTGTAAGGTGATATCTCAATGCGGTTTTAATTTGAATCTCCCTGAGGACTAGTGATGATGAACATTTTTTCATGTGTCTGATAGCCATTTGTATGTCTTGATTGGAGAAGTGTCTGTTCATTCTTAACTTTCTCTTTAGAAGTAACTTCAAACTTATAGAAAAATTTGCAAAAGCAGTATAATAAACACCTACATGTCCTTTACTCAAATTCACTAATTGCTAACATTTTACCCCATTGGCTTAGTCATTTCCATGTATGTACACATAGTATCTCTGTGTATGTATATATTTATAAACCAAGGAGAAAGGCCTGGGACAGAGTCTTCTCCTATAGCACTCAAAAGAAACCAACCTTACCAGGGCACCTGGGTGGCTCAGTGGGTTAAGCCTCTGTATTCGGCTCACGTCATGATCTCAGGGTCCTGAGATTGAGCCCTACATCAGGCACTCTGCTTATCAGAAAGCCTGCTTCTGCCTGCCTCTCTGCCTACTTGCGATCTCTCTCTCTCTCTGTCAAATAAATAAATAAAATCTTTAAAAAAAATAAGAAAGAAAGAAAGAAACCAACATTGCCAACACCTTCATTTGGACTTTCAGCATCCAGAACTATGAGACAATAAATTTCTCTTGTTTAAACCTCCTAGCTTCTGTTATTTTGTCTACCCAACTAATAGAGCACTCAATGTCCATTTGCCCCTCAACTGGAATGTTAGTTTTGATGATCCAGTGAAGATGTTGTCATTTCTTCACTGTATAGTCACTGTTTCTCTCTAGCAACTAATAATCTGTAGAATTACTAAGACCACATAAATATCCTTCCTCTCAAAAATATTACCTTCTCAGATTTAGCATCTATTCATGATCATTGTCTGAATCAATATTTACCATTTTGGTCCCAAACAATATTTTTCCTGTTCCAGTTCTTTCTCTACATTTATTGGTTGGAAGTCTTTCTACTTTAAATAAGAGTTCTCTTTCCTTTTGCATGTTTTTATTTATCTATGTAGAAAGGATACAAAGAATCTTGTTTTTTTATCTAGAATTTTTTAAATCTAGAAATATTTTTTAATCTAGAAATATTTTTTAATCTAGAATTTTTTAAATCTAGAATTTTTTAAATCTAGTCTTCATTAGATTAATGACCAAATTTTCCACATTTCATCAGTTGGAGCACCTTTATGTATGTTGACTTTTGTCCACTTATGTCCTTTATGTCCTCTTAACACATCTCCAGAATTTAAAAAAATATATTTTATTGCTTCTGGCATAACAAGACGTTATATTCATTTTGTACTTTCCTTTCCCTGGCTGTGGAATCAACTGTTTCTCTGAGGAGCCCCAATACTTTTAGTGGGTAATGGTATTACAGAGCAAGGTCTGAGTACTGGAGGTAACTGTTACTATTGGAATGTCTCTGTCTCTAGGATCTTTCAGCAGATAAAGCTGAACACACACACATGTGCATGAACATGTATGTACATGCGCACATACACATGCATACATATATTTTAGAATTCATGAACTTTCAACATTCCCATTCTAGTTTATCTCCTTAAGGATCTTCCTCACCTTCTCTCTTTCCAAACACATGTGACCTTTCTTCCTGGCTCCCATAAACATCAACACATTTACTTATTTGCTTGATCCTATAATTTAGCTAAAATAGTTACAGAATTGCTTCACCCACCCTACTATAGAAAATAATCCTAATAAAAATAGTTTTGTGTTTCCTTGTCATTTTTCACACCATCTCCACTACCATGAGGGGACATGGTCAGACACTGTGTTCATAAATTACTGAAATATATGTAGACTAACTCTTGTTTTATAGATCATTATCTTTCCAATCTCTCAGAGCATATTAACAACATTTCTTTTAATTTCTCTTCTGATCTCTCAATTGTCTGTTTTATCTAAGGTTGGTTCTCTTTTTCTTTTGTATCTTTAATGTCCTTGAAAATAAATGATTGTTAATTGTTCTCATTCATGGATAATGGGCTGAGTTGTTAATGTGCTATACAGCATGGATGTTCTGAATATGTATATTCTGATTTTTCTAATAACTTCCTCACCTGAATGGGAAGGTTAACTCTAGTCTCCATGTACATGAATGCTTCCTTTCAATTGGCAGGAGAGAATATCCTACCAAACTCCCATCCCCACCAAACAGCAACAAAAAGGACTTTACTTTGAAATACCTATATCTAATAAGCTCAGGTACCTAGCTCTTCCTCACACAGATCAGCTGACATTTTTAGAGATCACTGTTACCATTTTATCTTAGAAACTATCAGAATATATTGAGGAGATGACAGCACGTGATGGGGTGATAGCTCAAGATCAAAATACTTCTTTAGAATGTGTATGCTACCTAAAGCAATCTACACATTTAATGCAATTCCTATCAAAGTACCATCCATCTTTTTCAAAGAAATGGAACAAATAATCCTAAAATTTATATGGAACCAGAAAAGACCTCGAATAGCCAAAGGAATATTGAAAAAGAAAGCCAAAGTTGGTGGCATCACAATTCCGGACTTCAAGCTCTATTACAAAGCTGTCATCATCAAGACAGCATGGTACTGGCACAAAAACAGACACATAGATCAATGGAACAGAATAAAAAGCCCAGAAAAAGACGCTCAACTCTATGGTCAACTAATCTTTGACAAAGCAGGAAAGAATGTCCAATGGACAAAAGAAAGCCTCTTCAATAAATGGTGTTGGGAAAATTGGACAGCCACATGTAGAAAAATGAAATTGGACCATTTCCTTACACCACACATGAAAATAGACTCAAAATGGATGAAGGACCTCAAAGTGCAAAAGGAATCCATCAAAATCCTTGAAGAGAACACAGGCAGCAACCTCTTCGACCTCAGCCGCAGCAACTTCTTCCTAGGAACATCGCCAAAGGCAAGGGAAGCAAGGGCATAAATGAACTATTGGGATTTTATCAAGATCAAAAGCTTTTGCACAGCAAAGGAAACAGTTAACGAAACCAAAAGACAACTGACAGAATGGGAGAAGATATTTGCAAACGACACATCAGATAAAGGACTAGTGTCCAAAATCTATAAAGAACTTAGCAAACTCAGCACCCAAAGAACAAATAATCCAATCAAGAAATGGGCAGAGGACATGAACAGACATTTCTGCAAAGAAGACATCCAGATGGCCAACAGACACATGAAAAAGTGCTCCATATCACTCAGCATCAGGGAAATACAAATCAAAACCACAATGAGATGTCACCTCACACCAGTCAGAATGGCTAAAATAAACAAGTCAGGAAATGACAGATGCTGGTAAGGATGCGGAGAAAGGGGAACCCTCCTACACTGTTGGTGGGAATGCAAGCTGGTGCAGCCACTCTGGAAAACAGCATGGAGGTTCCTCAAAATGTTGAAAATAGAACTGCCCTATGACCCAGCAATTGCACTATTGGGTATTTACCCTAAAGATACAAACGTAGTGATCCAAAGGGGCACGTGCACCCGAATGTTGATAGCAGCAATGTCCACAATAGCCAAACTATGGAAAGAACCTAGATGTCCATCAACAGATGAATGGACCAAGAAGGTGTGGTATATATACACAATGGAATACTATGCAGCCATCAAAAGAAATAAAATCTTGTCATTCGCAACAACATGGATGGAACTAGAGCATATCATGCTTAGTGAAATAAGTCAAGCAGAGAAAGACAACTATCATATGATCTCCCTGATATAAGGAAGTGGTGCTGCAACATGGGGGCTTAAGTAGGTAGAAGAAGAATCAATGAAACAAGATGGGATTGGGAGGGAGACAAACCATAAGTGACTCTTAATCTCACAAAACAAACTGAGGGTTGCTGGGGGGAGGGGGGTTGGGAGAAGGGGGGTGGCGTTATGGACATTGGGGAGGGTATGTGCTTTGGTGAGTGCTGTGAAGTGTGTAAACCTGGTGATTCACAGACCTGTACCCCTGGGGATAAAAATATATGTTTATTAAAAAAAAAAAGATTACCAAGCAAGCATAAAAAAAAAAGATTATTCTTTAATAAATCACCCACCCATTCTTTTCTTCCTTCTTACCAGCTCTTGGTCTGTAGTTCCTTCCTTCCTTCCTTCTTTCTTTTTTTCTATCTATCTATCTATCTATCTATCTATCTATCTTTCTTTCTTTCTTTCTTTCTTTCTCTAATATTTTTCCATGGTTATGGCACTAGCTGTTACCTCTATCATAGACATTTACCTAATATTCTTTTGAAATTTAGTTTCTGCTTTAGTTAATTTTTCAATATCACCACTTTGGTTTTGCATCTTTAAGAAACTGTTTTGGTGTTTGCTTTTTTTTTTTTTAATTAAAAATTGAAGTATAGTTGACCTACAATGTTGGGTTAGGTTCCAGTGCACAACATAGTGAATCGATACTTGTACACATTGCACCATGCTCACCATGTTAAGTGTAGCTGATCTCTGATCTTTGGTTGTTCTCTCCTCTCCTCTCAGGACCATCATGAATTAATTCTAACTTAAATTTCCTTATAGTCATTTCAGTATAATATATAGAGGAGGCAGAGGTCAATGTAAATATTTGGTGGAGTAAGATTGTGTAATTTTATTTCTTGAGCATAAATAGCACCAAGAACTCTGCATGGGTGATATAGGGTGAGATTGTCCTACTTATACAAGTGTTAGTGTACATTGGGGTTTGTACCTTGAGTAGGAAATGTGGCTCATAGGAACCCTGTTGTAAGTTCTGCTGCAGGCTGTAGGCATAAGTCATTGAAGGTAGAAGAGCTAATGGAGTAAAAAATGTGCTTGGTTTGTTGTCCTGGTCGGTGCAGAGATTCCTAGTGGGATGTTTTGCTTTTTTAGTAAGCTCATCCCTTTGTATATCACAACATGCAATTCCATCATCCTAGAACTTAATAAAGGGGTTTTATATGGTGATACAATCATAAGTAGACACCAGAATTTCATTCCTAGACTTCCCACTTTCTAACACTTCTATACATCAAGGAACCTGAAAACTCTGTTCATCTCACTATGCCAACAATACCCATCTTCCATACTAGATTGTATTAGATACAAAAGAGAGCTTCTTGGCCTGAAACAACCTCAGGATTCAACTACCAAGAAAAGACAAACTGCTTTTCCTATTTATATATTACTTCTGCACACTCATTTTATAATAGTAGCAGTAATACTCCATTTTTAAATATCTTTATTAGATTAAGGAGAAGGTTGAGTATTTCTCAAAGACCATTCATGGTAATGGCATTCTACTCTCTGAACTAAACTTTAAGGATTTCATGAGAATCACTTTAATTTTTAACATTAGCTGTGAAAGCTGAAAGATCCTAGAAAATGAAAGCTATTTTTCTTCATAGGCATAGGGAGAGGGAATTTTAACATTTGGCAATGACCAAAACTCATTTAATTGCCAAATGATTCTGCATTCATTGTACAGCAAGAGCTGGAAAGACTTGAGCTCTGCTCAGGCTCTCCTATAGCATTTTTATCTCTGCATGATTCTTTATGCCTGCTGCAGTGATTAATCAGCAATATTGTCCATTCTCCATTTCATATTTCCTTTTTTAAAATCCCTGTATGAAGTTTCTAAATATTCATTTCTTTATTTTTTCTTTTGTTCTTGAACCTGGCTTTCTACTTCTTTGAGATTTTTCATTAATGATCACAGTGGTGGTAGGTATTATGGAGGGCACATATTGCATGGAGCACTGGGTGTGGTGCATAAACAATGAATTTTGGAACACCAAAAAAAAAAAAAATAAAATTTCAGTTGATGAGAAAAAAATGATCACACATAAGAAGTTAGCTGCAAGGAACCTAAAACTCAAATTAGGAATAATTTTTTAAAAGAATTTGACTCCCATTATCCTTATTCAATGTCTTTTGTGAGGTTTCTTTGTGTTTCTTTTGTTTGTTTGTTTCGTTTTGTTTTTGATTTTCAATGTGACCTATGTTAACTTGGGTTCACATTAATAGAAAAAAGATTTGTCACAATCATAATCATACTTTCAAAAAAGTAGGCTAAGGAGAGGATCTCAAGCCTGAGTTGCTAATTCTCATCTAAAATTCTGTTTGATTTGTCATCTCTTTCTTTTTCGTTTTCTTACCTATTTACCTGACACTTAGCATGCTTTAAGGGTAAGAGTTTCAAAAAGACCAACAGAACAGATAAGGCAGATATGAAGTTGATGGGAGCTTGCCAGAATCCAGTGAAGTCTTTGATATGAATAGAGTTCAGAGAAAAGTGGAATTTAGAATTCTGAAATTTAAAAATGTAATAAATAACTTTCTGACTCAAATAACCTTCGGTAATGTTTTGTGATGACTACTTGGATGTAGCACAGCCCACTCATTCTATTATGTATGAAGTTTTACAGAAATATGGTTAAAAACATGGATTTTATAGTCAGAGTCCAGGGTTCAACTGCATCTCTAACACTTATATGTTATGATTTGTAGTATGTTACTTAATATTTATGAACTTCATTTTTCTAAGGTGTAAAATGGGGTGATAATAGTAGTAATAATAATACCTATTTCATGGAGCTGTTACAAGGATTGAATTAGGTAATGTATGCAAAGTGCTTAGCAGAGTGTGATGCATAGTAAGTGCAGTAAAGTATTAATAAATACAAAGAACTAGATTTTGAATAGTATTTCTATACTATTTTTTAAAAGTTTGTGAAATTGCTTCCCTTATTTGTTATTCTAATATATTTTATAACTGGAATTTTTACCTTCTAGACATAACTTCTTAAAATACTTAATAAAATATGTTTTTTCAAATTCTTGGGTGGCTTAGTGGGTTAACGCCTCTGTCTTTGGCTCTGGTCATGGTCCCAGGGTCCTGGGATCAAGCCCCACATCAGGCTCTCTGTTCAGCAGGGGGACTGCTTCCCTTCCTCTCTCTGCCTGCCTCTCTGCATACTTGCGATCTCTGTCTGTCAAATAAATGAATAAAATCTTTTTAAAAAATCTATTCTGACACCCTATAAAGGGGCACCTGGGTGGCTCAGTGGGTTAAGCCTCTGCCTTCGGCTCAGGTCATGATACCAAGGTCCTGGGATCGAGCCCCACATCGGGCTCTCTGCTTGGCAGGGAGCCTGCTTCCTCCTCTCTCTCTGCCTGCCTCTCTGCCAACTTGTGATCTCTCTGTCAAATAAATAAATAAATAAATAAAAACTTTAAAAAATACATAAAATTAAAAAAATTTTTTTTAATTTTTTGGAATATTAAATAAGCCTGTGAAAAATGTGGGGAAAACAAAAAAACAAACATATAGATGAGGGAGCATGAGATGAGGGAAGAGAATGAGCACCAACTCTGTGAGATGCTTAGGAGCTTGGTGCTTCAGGGCACAAGTGTGGCTGGGGACAAAGTCTTGGGCCTTTGTAGAGGAGGGAGCTGTATCAAAGGTCATTGACTTAAGGTCAGGATTTCTGGAGGAAATAGACTCCAATGAATAAGACAAACTAGGAGAAAAAATGAAATGGGCAAATTCACCATTACAGAAAAAGATTTTTGACACATCTCCCATAATGGATAGAACAAGTAGATTTTTTTTTAACATATAATGTATTATTAGCTTCAGTCTCTAAAGGGAAAACAGACTGGTGATTGGAGCTTGACCTTTCTGATTTGAAGGAATGGGAGACAAGAGGTTTGAAAGAGCAGCGTTTATGCTGATGTGGTGTTCCGTGCCCAGTGAGTGAGGGTTTGAAGCTTGGACTTGGAAGCACTGGCGTTCAGGGAGCATGTGGTCCATGTTTTCCACATGCAGAGTCGCTCAGCTTGTCTGCCTAAATGGACCCGTTCCTGCCTTTTGAAGGGTAGTTTGAAGGTGGCTCAAAACCCAAGGGCACTTGAGGAATGATATGGAAGGGACACCTGGGTGGGCCAGTGTAGACAAACTCATGGAATTCCAGAGATAACGATGAATGTGTGTCTGATACTGGAGTTTGATTCTCTGTGAGCAGCATTGAGCCAGGGTGGAAAGCAATCTCTGGGCCTTGGGAGCCACCATGTCAGCAGGTGTGAGCCTGGCAGGGTAGTCAGATCAAATAGCTGGGAGACTGTGAGGTCATGGCAATGACCTTCACTTTTGATGCATAGGCCAGCTTGCTCCAGGGACAGGGTTCTGCTCCCTGGCCAGCCCTCCTGCTTCAGACGTGATAGGAAACTTGCTTCCTGTTTGGTTCTCCAGCCCTCATCTCAGCTGGGGACTTGGTAGGAATCCGCATGCAGGCAGCATGCAGGCTTCTTTCGAAGGGTGCCCCTTGCTTCCTTGGACGAGCTACTGCATGTGTCTTCTGCCTGGTGCCTGTGAACTCAGCCAGCAGAAGCACTTCTTCCAGAGCCAGACCCCTGAGAAATCCTCCACTATCTTGTGCCGTGTGGAAGAGGCTGGTTTCCATTTGGAACTAAAATCTCAGCTCCTGCCATTAGGTTCCAAGGCCACAGGGCACACCAGTCTCCTTGAAGCCCTAGTTCCACATGGGGCCTGATGTGTGAGACTGAGACCGATCCTGGGTGGTCTGCTATTGATGCTGCTGCTGCTGCTGCTGCTGCTGCTGCTGCTGCTGCTGCTGCTGCTGCTGCTGCAGGTTCCTTTCTGAAAAGTATGCAACAAAGCCTGGTTTGTGATGACGTCCCAGGAAAGAGGGACAAGTGCACCATTCTGCCCCAGCACAGGAGGATGTTGGATGTCAATCACAGGTGCCTGGTGCAGGGAGGAGAGATGTCTGTTTCCCAGGACCTTGGCCAGAGGGAGATTTGGACCCTGGGATGCTTCTCTGTTTATCTTTCTCAGATGAGCATATCAGGCAAGGGAAGGACGTGTGTGTGCTCCCCTGGAATCGAGGAAGGTGTCTGGCTTCAGGTTTCATGTGAAAGTGGATACCTCTTATAGCTCATTTTCCTGGTGGTCTTCAGGATGACTGAGAGGGACCAATTGTCCTGGGCATCCTTGCTGTGCAAGAGTTCTGGTCATCTTCTCCTCCAGGGCTCTTGATTAGGAAATCAGAGGGAGTCCATGGTGAAACCATCTGAGTAGCGCTCCATTTCCCCAAGATGGCCTGGTGACTGTGATAAGTGATCTGGAAATAGAAAGCATGAGACAGGGCTGGGGTGCTGCAGTGGAGGTGGCAATGGTGCTTGCTATTCACATGGGGGACAGGAGTGTCTTCATTAGGAAGGTGATGCTTGAGTCAAGTTAAAAAAAAAAAAAGGTGAGTGATATCAATGCAGAGTCTTCTAAATAGAAGGGGAAGCATATGCAAATGCCCTGGGGCAGAAGCATATCATGTATTTTCAGGAGCAGCAAGCCCTATGGCCACAGGAGACAGCTTAGGACATGACCTCAGGGAGGTGACAGAAATCCGTGGCAGAGCTGTGACCCCATGGGACCCTATTTCACCTGGGCCATCCTGGCTATAGTGTTGAGAACAGATAAGAGAGGGTTGAGGATGGGCAAGAGAGATCAATGATGAAGCTTTTCCAGGAAGTCAGGCAAGAGATAGATTCCAGCGTGGACCAGACAGGCAGCCTTGGAAGGAGGGGTTAGTGCTATTCTGCGTACCCATTGAAGACGGATCTCACGGGATTTGATATTGGGAATGGGAGAAAGGAGGAATTGAGGTAAGTTTGAGCTCTTGCAGGTTGTCCTGAGCAAGGCAAAGAAGGTTGTTTCTTGGGGAAGGAGGTAGTCCATGTTCCACCTGCTTAGAAAGATGCCTTTTACAGTGGACCTGCTGATGTTTGTGTCTGGGAGAACTCTGAACTTCTACCCCCTCAGCAACTTTCAAGTATAAGTCTTCTCACTTTTCTCAAAGTTCATGGTAAAACACTTGGCTTTTTCAAAAGATCTATGTTATTATGCAGCACAAATAGCAGAAAGAAACCTGAAGAGGATTTCTCTCTTATGAAAAAAGTCACAAAGGGGGCATAGCGTTCAGCATCTGTTTTGTGGGGAACCACCACAGAGCAGCGTGCACCTCAACCAGCTCCTTCCTGGACACTGCTCTCTGCGTCCAGCCACCAGGGCTTTGAATGGTGTCTGTGAGCATCTGCTGTGCTTTGTCTCCATTTATTTTGGGCATCTGTTAAGATATTGTGTGCCCAGGCCTAGGCAGAGCCAAAGAGAAGAAACTTTTGGTGTCTGAACATGCTCACATTTTTGTGGAAATGAATGATAATTACTTTTTCCATTTAAACCACTTCTGCTGTGAAAGGTTTCCTAGGAATACTGTACTTTCAAATACTGGGGGAGCCTGTACCACATCCTGCGGGGTGGCTTTTGTCTCCATGCTGCACAGAACATTCCAGGACTTGTCGATTTTATTACTCAAACATGGCACCTTTGACTACCTTCACCGCCACCCCATCCCTGAATCTAGAGCCACCCATCTGTTCTCATTATCTATGTATTCAGTATTTTTTTCCATGTGGAACGTCCATGAGAGTCTCTGGTGTGTGTCTTTCTGTGTCAGAGTATCTTAACATAATGCTCCCAAGGTCAAGTTTCCATGTCTGCTTTTTTGTGAACAATGCTGCTGTGAACATGAGAGTGCATCTCTCTTCTGGAGGGAGTGTTTTTGTGTTCTCCAAAGAAATAGCCAGTAGAGCAATTACTAGGTTACGTGGTAGTTCTTTATTTTTTTCCAGAAACTCCATAGTGTTTGTCACAGTGGGTGAACCAATTTTCATTCCCACCAACAGTGCACAGGATCTCCTTGTGTACACACCCTTGACCACACCTGGTGTCTGTCTCTGGGAGGATTGCCATTCCCAGCCTTGTGAGGTGATAGCTGATAGTGGTTTTGGCTTGTTTCCCTAATGACGATTAGTGATGTTGAACAACTTTCTCCGTGTCTGTTGGCCGTCTGTATGCCATCTTTGGAAAGTATCTATTCACATATTCTCCACGGATTTTATTCAGTTTTTGTTTGGTTTTGAAAGAGTGTTTTGTGTATTTTGGATATTAGCCTCTTCTCACACATAGGATGTGCAGATATTTTTTCTCCTGTGGCAGGTTGCCTTTTAAGGGTTTAATGGTTTCTTTTATCATGCAGAAATTTAAGTTTGATGTCCCTCCACTTGTTTATTTTTGCTTTTGTTGACTTTGATTTTGGGGTCTGATGTAGAGGTCTCTTCCCCGAAACCAGTATCGAGGAACTTACTACCCATGTTTTCCTTTTGGAAGTTTATGGATTCAGTTCTTATGTTCAAGTTATTCATCCATTCATAATTTGTATGTGCAGTGAAAGAAAGTGACCCAGTCATATTCTTCTCCATGTAGTGTCCAGATTTCCAAGTACTGGCCACTACAGAGACAGTCCTTTCCCCATTGTATATTTTCTGCTGTGTCATAAGTTAAGACCATACATGTGTGGGTTACTTTCTGAGGGCTCTATCTAACTTACCTATCTATCACCTTTCTTTCTTTGTTACTTTCTTTTTTTCTTTCTATCTTTCTTTCTCTTATTCTTTATCTTCTTTCCTTCCTTCCTTACTTCTTTCTTTTTTTTTTTTTTATTTTACAGTTTGTTTGTTTGGAAAATATTTTTCCTGTCGGAATATACGCAGTGTTGACTTCATTGATGATGTCTTCATACTCTTTGGTAGGACATTTCTCTGACATCTGTGTTTTGTCAATGAGTAGCTGGATCTATAGCTTTAACCAGGTTGCACATTTGGGCAGAACTACTTAACTAGTATTTTATTCTTCCATCAGACACCAGATTGTGTATGATTGTCTTCTTTAGTGATGTTCTCAGTTGTGATGATAGATATCAATATTTTCTTTCTGTGGTAGGTTTATTAAAGTGAATTTAACTTTTCCTAAAAGTGTGGATTCTAAATCATCCTTATTTTATAATATATATGTATATAAAACAAAGTGTTTAAAAAATGCATTTATTGGTAGCAAAGGTTGGAACAGGACATCAGTAGTATAAATTCTCATTCAGAGTTAATGATTCTATCAGAGCTTGGTTTAAATATACCTTTAGTATTTGAATGAATAAACATTGCCAAAAGTACTATGATTATTAGTTTCCATGCTTTCTGCTGTGTTCCATTGTCCTGCTTGTCTGTTTTTATGCCAGGACAGTATTTTTTTGATGACAACAGCTTTGTAATCTAGCTTGAAATTGGAGTGTGGTGACTCCAGTTGGCATAGTCACTTAGTTGCTTGTTTGCTTTTGTTTTCTTTCTTTCTTTCTTTCTTTCTTTCTTATCAAGGAGATTAATTGATTTATTTTTACGTAGTATACATTTGTATTCTTTTTTTTTTAATTTTTTATTTTTTATAAACATATATTTTTATCCCCAGGGGTACAGGTCTGTGAATCACCAGGTTTACACACTTTACAGCACTCACCAAAGCACATACCCTCCCCAATGTCCATAATCCCACCCCCTTCTCCCAAAACCCCTCCCCCCAGCAACCCTCAGTTTGTTTTGTTAGATTAAGAGTTACTTATAGTTTGTCTCCCTCCCAATCCCATCTTGTTTCATTGATTCTTCTTCTACCTACTTAAGGCCCCATGTTGCATCACCACTTCCTCATATCAGGGAGATCATATGATAGTTGTCTTTCTCTGCTTGACTTATTTCAGTAAGCATGATACACTCTAGTTCCATCCATGTTGTCACGAATGGCAAGATTTCATTTCTTTTGATGGCTGCATAGTATTCCATTGTGTATATATACCACACCTTCTTGGTCCATTCATCTGTTGATGGACATCTAGGTTCTTTCCATAGTTTGGCTATTGTGGACATTCCTGCTATCAACATTCGGGTGCATGTGCCCCTTTGGATTACTACGTTTGTATCTTTAGGGTAAATACCCAATAGTGCAATTGCTGGGTCATAGGGCAGTTCTATTTTCAACATTTTGAGGAAGCTCCATGCTGTTTTCCAGAGTGGCTGCACCAGCTTGCATTCCCACCAACAGTGTAGGAGGGTTCCCCTTTCTCCGCATCCTCGCCAGCATCTGTCATTTCCTGACTTGTTGATTTTAGCCATTCTGACTGGTGTGAGGTGATATCTCATTGTGGTTTTGATTTGTATTTCTCGATGCTGAGTGATATGGAGCACTTTTTCATGTGTCTGTTGGCCATCTGGATGTCTTCTTTGCAGAAATGTCTGTTCATGTCCTCTGCCCATTTCTTGATTGGATTATTTGTTCTTTGGGTGTTGAGTTTGCTATGTTCTTTATAGATTCTGGACACTAGTCCTTTATCTGATATGTCGTTTGCAAATATCTTCTCCCATTCTGTCAGTTGTCTTTTGATTTTGTTAACTGTTTCCTTTGCTGTGCAAAAGCTTTTGATCTTGATGAAATCCCAATAGTTCATTTATGCCCTTGCTTCCCTTGCCTTTGGCATTGTTCCTAGGAAGATGTTGCTGCGGCTGAGGTCAAAGAGGTTGCTGCCTGTGTTCTCCTCAAGGATTTTGATGGATTCCTTTCTCACTTTGAGGTTCTTCATCAATTTTGAGTCTATTTTCATGTGTGGTGTAAGGAAATGGTCCAATTTCATTTTTCTACATGTGGCTGTCCAATTTCCCAGCACCATTTATTGAAGAGGCTGTCTTTTTTCCATTGGACATTCTTTCCTGCTTTGTCGAAAATTAGTTGACCATAGAGTTGAGGGTCTATTTCTGGGCTCTATATTCTGTTCCATTGATCTATGTGTCTGTTTTTGTGCCAGTATCATGCTGTCTTGATGATGACAGCTTTGTAATAGAGCTGGAAGTCCGGAATTGTGATGCCACCAACATTGGCTTTCTTTTTCAATATCCCTTTGGCTATTCGAGGTCTTTTCTGGTTCCATATAAATTTTAGGATTATTTGTTCCATTTCTTTGAAAAAGATGGATGGTACTTTGATAGGAATTGCATTAAATGTGTAGATTGCTTTAGGTAGCATAGACATTTTCACAATATTTATTCATCCAATCCAGGAGCATGGAACATTTTTCCATTTCTTTGTGTCTTCCTCAATTTCTTTCATGAGTACTTTATAGTTTTCTGAGTATAGATTCTGTGCCTCTTTGGTTAGATTCCTAGGTATCTTATGGTTTGGGGTGCAATTGTAAATGGGATTGACTCCTTAATTTCTCTTTCTTCTGTCTTGCTGTTGGTGTAGAGAAATGCAACTGATTTCTGTGCATTGATTTTATATCCTGACACTTTACTGAATTCCTGTATAAGTTCTAGCAGTTTTGGAGTGGAGTCTTTTGGGTTTTCCACATATAGTATCATATCATCTGTGAAGAGTGATAATTTGACTTCTTCTTTGCCGATTTGGATGCATTTAATTTCCTTTTGTTGTCTGATTGCTGAGGCTAGGACCTCTAGTACTATGTTGAATAGCAGTGATGATAATGGACATTCCTGCCGTGTTCCTGACCTTAGCGGAAAAGCTTTCAGTTTTTCTCGATTGAGAATGATATTTGTGGAAGGTTTTTCATAGATGGCTTTGATGATATTGAGGTATGTGCCCTCTATCCCTACACTTTGAAGAGTTTTGATCAGGAAGGGATGCTGTACTTTGTCAAATGCTTTTTCAGCATCTATTGAGAGTATCATATGGTTCTTGTTCTTTCTTTTATTGATGTGTTGTATCACATTGACTGATTTGCGGATGTTGAACCAACCTTGCAGCCCTGGAATAAATCCCACTTGGTCGTGGTGAATAATCTTTTTAATGTACTGTTGAATCCTATTGGCTAGTATTTTGTTGAGTATTTTCGCATCTGTGTCCATCAAGGATATTGGTCTATAGCTCTCTTTTTTGGTGGGATCCTTGCCTGGTTTTGGGATCAAGGTGATGCTGGCCTCATAAAATGATTTTGGAAGTTTTCCTTCCATTTCTATTTTTTGGAAAAGTTTCAGGAGAATAGGAATTAGTTCTTCTTTAAACGTTTGTTAGAATTCCCCCGGGAAGCCGTCGGGCCCTGGGCTTTTGTTTGTTTGGAGATTTTTAATGACTGTTTCAATCTCCTTACTGATTATGGGTCTGTTCAGGCATTCTATTTCTTCCTGGTTCAGTTGTGGTAGTTTATATGTTTCTAGGAATGCATCCATTTCTTCCAGATTGTCAAATTTATTGGCGTAGAGTTGCTCATAGTATGTTCTTATAATAGTTTGTATTTCTTTGGTGTTAGTTGTGATCTCTCCTCTTTCATTCATGATTTTATTTATTTGGGTCCTTTCTCTTTTCTTTTTGATAAGTCAGGCCAGGGGTTTATCAATTTTATTAATTCTTTCAAAGAACCAGCTCCTAGTTTCATTGATTTGTTCTATTGTTTTTTTGGTTTTTATTTCATTGATTTCTGCTCTGACCTTTATGATTTCTCTTCTCCTTCTGGGCTTAGGGTTTCTTTCTTGTTCTTTCTCCAGCTCCTTTAGGTGTAGGGTTTGGTTGTGTACCTGAGACCTTTCTTGTTTCTTGAGAAAGGCTTGTACTGCTATATATTTTCCTCTCAGGACTGCCTTTGTTGTGTCCCAAAGATTTTAAAACGTTGTATTTTTATTATCATATGTTTCCATGATTATTTTCAATTCTTCTTTAATTTCCCGGTTGACCCATTCATTCTTTAGAAGGATGCTCTTTAGTCTCCATGTATTTGGGTTCTTTTCAAACTTCCTTTTGTGTTTGAGTTCTAGCTTTAGAGCATTGTGGTCTGAAAATATGCAGGGAAGGATCCCAATCTTTTGATACCGGTTGAGTCCTGATTTAGGACCGAGGATGTGATCTATTCTGGAGAATGTCCCATGTGCACTAGAGAAGAATGTGTATTCTGTTGCTTTGGGATGAAATGTTCTGAATATATCTGTGATGTCCATCTGGTCCAGTGTGTCGTTTAAGGCGTTTATTTCCTTGCTGATCTTTTGCTTGGATGATCTGTCCATTTCAGTGAGGGGAGTGTTAAAGTCCTTTACTATTATTGTATTATTGTTGATGTGTTTCTTTGATTTTGTTATTAATTGGTTTATATAGTTGGCTGCTCCCACGTTGGGGGCATAGATATTTAAAATTGTTAGATCTTCTTGTTGGACAGACCCTTTTAGTATGATATAGTGTCCTTCCTCATCTCTTATTATAGTCTTTGTCTTAAAATCTAATTGATCTGGTATAAGTATTGCCACTCCTGCTTTCTTCTCATGTCCATTAGCATGGTAAATTCTTTTCCACCCCCTCACTTTAAATCTGAAGGTGTCTTCGGGCTTAAAATGAGTTTCTTGGAGGCAACATATAGATGGGTTTTGTTTTTTTATCCATTCTGATACCCTGTGTCTTTTGACAGGGGCATTTAGCCCATTAACATTCAGGGTAACTATTGAGAGATATGAATTTAATGCCATTGTATTGCCTGTAAGGTGACTGTTACTGTATATGGTCTCTGTTCCTTTCTGATCTACCACTTGTAGGCTCTCTCTTTGCTTAGAGGACCCCTTTCAATATTGCCTGTAGAGCTGGTTTGGTGTTTGCAAATTTTTTTCAGTTTTTGTTTGTCCTGGAAGCTTTTAATCTCTCCTTCTATTTTCAATGATAGCCTAGCTGGATATAGTATTCTTGGCTGCATGTTTTTCTCGTTTAGTGCTCTGAAAATATCATGCCAGCTCTTTCTGGCCTGCCAGGTCTCTGTGGATAAGTCAGCTGCCAATCTAATATTTTTACCATTGTATGCTACAGACTTCTTTTCCCGGGCTGCTTTCAGGATTTTCTCTTTGTCACTGAGACTTGTAAATTTTACTATTAGGTGACGGGGCGTGGGCCTATTCTTATTGATTTTGAGGGGCGTTCTCTGAACCTCCTGAATTTTGATGCTCGTTCCCTTTGCCATATTGGGGAAATTCTCCCCAATAATTCTCTCCAGTATACCTTCTGCTCCCCTCTCTCTTTCTTCTTCTTCTGGAATCCCAATTATTTTAATGTTGTTTCATCTTATGGTGTCACTTATCTCTCGAATTCTCCCCTCATGGTCCAGTAGCTGTTTGTCCCTCTTTTGCTCAGCTTCTTTATTCTCTGTCATTTGGTCTTCTATATCACTAATTCTTTCTTCTGCCTCATTTATCCTAGCAGTGAGAGCCTCCATTTTTGATTGCCCCTCATTAATAGCTTTTTTGATTTCAACTTGGTTAGATTTTAGTTCTTTTATTTCTCCAGAAAGGGCTTTTATATCTCTCGAGAGGGTTTCTCTAATATCTTCCATGCCTTTTTCGAGCCCGGCTAGAATCTTGAGAATTGTCATTCTGAACTCTAGATCTGACATATTACGAATGTCTGTATTGATTAGGTTTCTAGCCTTCGGTACTGCCTCTTGTTCTTTTTTTTGTGTTGAATTTTTCCGTCTTGTCATTTTTTCCAGATAAGAGTTTATGAAGGAGCAAGTAAAATACTAAAAGGGTGGCAACAACGCCAGGAAAATATACTTTAACCAAATTAGAAGAGATCCCAAATCGTGAGTGGGGAGAAAGGGGATAAAAAGAGGTTCAAAAAGGAAAAAAAAAAAGAAAAGAAAAGAATTTTTAAAAAAGAAAACAAATAAGAAAAATATAAAAAAGAAAATATATATATATTGGATAAAGTAGTTAAAAAACGTTAAAAAAGAAAAAGGTAAAAGTTAAAAAAAAATTACCAGAAGGTGAGAAAAAAACAAAAAATGAAAAAGAAAAAAATCAAATTAACTGCAAGACTAAAAAAAATCACAGGGAGAAAGCCATGAGTTCCTTGCTTTGCTTTCTCCTCCTCTGGAATTCTGCTGGTCTCCTTGGTATTGAAACCGCACTCTTTGGTAGGTGAACTTGGTCTCAGCTGGATTTCTTGTTGATCTTCTGGGGAGGGGCCTGTTGTAGTGATTCTCAAGTGTCTTTGCCCCAGGCGGAATTGCACCGCCCTTACCTGGAGCCGGGGTGAATAATCCGCTCGGGTTTGCTTTCAGGAGTTTTGTTCCCTGAGTGCTTTCTGTAGAGTTCTGGAGGACGGGAACAGAAATGGTGGCCTCCTGGTCTCCGGCCCGGAGGAGCCGAGAGCCCAGTGTCCCACTCCTCAGTGCGCCCTTAGAGAACAGCGCCCAGTTACTCCCGTGTGCCTGACCTCCAGCCGCGCTCCGAGCTCACCGAACCTGCGACCGGTTCAAGGTAACACCGAGCTGTGAGCTTACTGTCGGCTCTGTCTCTGTAGCCAGCTTTTCCGTTCCAATACCCGCAAGCTCCGCGACACTCAGACACCCCTGATCCTTCTGTGACCCTGCAGGACCTGAGGCCACGCTTACACCGCGTGGGCTTCGCCCCAGTTTAGCCTCTGGAGTGATGTCCCTCAGCGGAACAGACTTTTAAAAGTCCTGATTTTGTGCGATGTTGCTCTGCCACTTCCGGGAGCCGGCCCCTCCCCCTGGGGTCTATCTTCCCGTTGCTGTGGATACACTTCTCCGCCGCCAGTCCTATCATTCAGAAAGTGGTTGTGTTTCTGTTTCCAGAATTGCTGTTCTTCTTCTCTTCGATCTGTGGATGGATTTTTAGGTGTTTGCAATCTTTAGATAAGCTATCTAGCTGATCTCCGGCTAGCTGATTTAGTCTCAGCTTGCTACTTCTCCGCCATCTTGACTCCCTCCTCATACATTTGTATTCTAAATGTTTTTCTTTCTCTTCTTTTTTACTATGATCATATACTGTGTTATTTGTTTCAGGCGTACAGGTGAGATCCTTCTGTTTTACACTCCACACAGTGCTCACCACAGCACATACCCTCCTCATGCCCATCACCCACCCACCCTGTTCCCTCACCTTCCTCTCCTTCAGGAATCCTCAGTTTGTTTCCTGAGATTAAGTGTCTCTTTGACAGAGACACTGTCTCTGAAGGGTTTCAAAGTGAAACCCTTCTCTAGATTTTCTTTCTTTCTTTCTTTCTTTCTTTCTTTCTTTCTTTCTTTCTTCTGTTTCCCTATGATCCTCTGTCTTGTTTCTTAAATTCCACAAATCAGCAAGATCATATGTTAATTGTCCTTCTCTGATTGACTTATTTCACTTAGCATAATACCCTCTAGTTCCATCCAAGTCTTTGCAACTGGCAAGATATCATTTTTTGATGGCTGCATAATACTCAATGATTTATGTATCCATATAGAGCCACTCATCTGTGGATGGACGTCTGGGTTCTTTGCATAATTTGGCTCTTGTGGGCATTGCTGCTATAGACATTGGGGTGCAGGTGACCCTTCAGATCACTACATTTGTATCTTTGGGGTAAATACCCAGCAGTGCAATTGCAGGGTTGTAGGGTAGTTCTATTTTCAACTTCTTGAGGAACCTCCACACTGTTTTCCAGGGTGGATTCATCAGCTTGCATTCCAAGCAACAGTATAAAAGGGTTTCCCTTTCTCCACATCCTCACCAACAATTGTCTCTTCCTGACTTCTACATTTTAGCCATTCTGACTGATGTAAGGTGGTACCTCATTATGGATTTGGTTTATATTTTCCTAATAGCGAGGGATGTTGAGCACTTTTTAAATTGTCTGATGGCCATTTGGATGTCTTCTTTGGAGAAATGTTCATGTCTTTGAGCTATCTCTTGATTGCATTATTTGCTCTGTGGGTGTTGAGTTTGGTGGGTTCTTTGTAATTTTGGATTTGAGCCCTTTATCTGATATGTCATTTGAAAATATCTTCTCTCAGTCTTTTTGTTGTTTTTTGGTTTTGTTGACTGTTTCCATTGATCTTTAAAAGCTTGTTATCTTGACAAAATCCCAACAGTTTATTTTTGCCTTTATTTCCCTCAGCTTTGGAGATGTGGCTAGTAAGAAGTAGCTGTGGCTGAGATCAAAGTGGTTACTGCCTCTGTTCTACTAAAGGATCTGGATGAATTCTTATCTCTCAAAAAGGTCTTTCATCCACTTGGAGTTTATTTTTTGTGTATGATATAAGAAAAAGGTCCAGTTTCATTATTCTGCATATGGTTGTCCTGTTTCCCCAGCACCATTTATTGAAGACACTTTTTTTTCCCTCCCCGTTGGATATTCTTTCCTGCTTTGAAAAGATTAGTTGACCCTAGAGCTGAGGGTCCACTTCTGGTTTCTGTATTCTGTTCCATTGATCTGTGTATCTGTTTCTGTGCCAGGACCATATGATCTTGATGTTACAGCTTTGTAATAGAGCTTGAAGTCTGAAATTGTGTTGCCATCGGCATTGGTTTTCTCTTTTTTATTTATTTATTTTTTATTTATTTTCAGCATAACAGTATTCATTGTTTTTGCACCACACCCAGTGCTCCATGCAATCCGTGCCCTCTATAGTACCCACCACCTGGTACCCCGACCTCCCACCCCCTGCCCCTTCAAAACCCTCAGATTGTTTTTCAGAGTCCATAGTCTCTCATGGTTTACCTCCCCTTCCAATTTCCCCCAACTCCCTTCTCCTGTCTTCCCATGTCTTCCATGCTATTTGTTATGCTCCACAAATAAGTGAAACCATATAATAATTGACTCTCTCTGCTTGACTTATTTCACTCAGCATAATCTCTTCCAGTCCCGTCCATGTTGCTACAAAAGTTGGGTATTCTTTTTCAACATCTCATTGGCTATTTGGGCTCTTTTCTGCTATTATACCAATTTGGGGGTGATTTATTCCAGTTCTGTGAAAAATGCGGATGGTATTTTGATAGAGATTGCATTGAATCTTTGGATTGTTCTGGGTAGCATAGGCATTTTCACAATATTTGTTCTTCCAATCCAAGGCCATGGGAAGTTTTTCCAATTCTTTGTGTCTTCCTCCATTTCGTTCATGAATACAGTATGGTTTTCTGAGTACAAATCCTTTGCCTTTTTGGTTAGATGGAGTCCTAAGTATCTTATGGTTTGGGGTGCGGTTATACATGGGATGGATTTCTTAATTTCTCTTTCTTCTGTTGCATTGTTGCTTCAGGCAAATGCAACTGATTTCTCTGTATTGATTTTGTATCCTGATACTTTACAGAATTCCTGGATGTGTTCTAGCAATTTGGGGGTCGAGTCTTTTTGGTTTTCCACAGAAAGTATCCTATTGTCTGCAAAGGTTGAGAGTTTGACTCCTTCTTTGCTGATTCAGACACCTTTTATTTCTGTTTGTTTTCTGATGGCTGAGGCTAAGAATTCTAGTACTATGAACAATAGTCATGAGAATGGGCATCCCTGTGGTGTTCCTGACATAATGGGAAAGCCTCTCAGTTTTTCCCCATTGAGAATTATATTCTCTGTGGGTTTCCCATAGATGGCCTTTATGGTTTGGAGATGTGTACCCTGTATTCCTCCATGGTGAAGAGTTTTGATCAAGAAGGGATTCATTAATTTGTCAAATGCTTTTACTTATCTTTTGAGAGGATCCTATGGTTCTTGTTCTTTCTTCTATTAAGGTCGAGGATTCTATTGATTAATTTGTGTTGTCAAACCACCCTTGTAGCCCAGGAATAAATGCGATTTGGTCGTGGTGAATCATCCTTTCAATGGGCTGTTGGATCCTATTGTCTAATATGTTGGTGAGAATGTTTGCATCCACATTCATTTGGGAGAGTGGTCCATAATCCTCCTTTATCTGGTTTTGGAATCAGGGGAATGCTGACCTTATCAAAAGGGTTTGGAAGTTTTCCTTCCAGTTCTACTCTTTGGGAAAGTTTCAGAAGAAGAGGTACTAAATCTTTAAATGTTTGGTAGAATTCCCCTGGGAAGCCATTTCACACTGGGCTCTTGTTTCCTGGAGGAGTTTTGATGACTTCTTCGATTTTGTTGCTGACTATGAGTCTCTTCAGGTTTCATTTTCTTTCCCAGTTCAGTTTCAATTGTTTCTATGTTTCTAGGAATGCATTCATTTTTTCAAGACTGCCTGATTGGTTCACATAGAGTTGGCATCCTATGTTCTTATACTTGCCGTATTTCCTTGGTGTTGGGTATGATGTCTCCTGCTTGATTATGATTTTATTTATTTGGATCCTTTCTGTGTTCTTTTTAGAAATCTGACCAGAGGAATATCAATTTTATTAATTCTTTCAAAGAAGCAGCTCCTAGATTTGTTGATTTCTTCTACTATTCCACATCCTAGAGTCCCAGCAGGTGCTGAGTTAGAGCCTGGTTTCTGACCTCCCAGCTGGAGTCAGGGATTCAGGGCCTGTGCCTTCAGTCTCTGGCCGCGGCAGTTCCCCCAGACTCCAAAAGGGGGCAGATGACTTAAGGGAGGAGACCTCTCAGTGGCACAAGACAAGGGAGCAGCAGGCAAAGACAGGGGGAACCAGCTGCTTGGAGATAAGGAGAGGAAGTGAGGGCTGCAGAGCACATGAAAGCATCTGGCAATATCTGCACGGGTTTTGTTGTTGTTGTTGTTGTTGTTGTTGTTGTTTTTAAGGATTTTAAAGGGAAGAGTCAGGGCCATTCTGTTACTTGAACTCAGTCCAGAGAAGCCAGAGCTTCCACTGAGACCATGTTCTACTTCCTGCCCTGGTTCCTAAGTCCTCTGGGCCTCAGTTTCCTCATGTCTAAGCTAAGATTGGTATTCACATTCTCCCAATTCCCTTCCTGCTCAGTTTCTGAGGAGGATCTGAGGTGCCCGTTTAGTAGCTCTGGGGACTGCAGCTGAGACATGACTCAGGCCCTTCTCTGTGTGTCCCCTGCAGGAGCCTGAGCTGGACCTAGACTGAAAACTGAGCATGGAGGGAGCAGATGGAAGACAGAACATCAGCAGGCTTGGGGGATGAGAATAACCCAAAGAAGGATAAGGCAATGGTGGGGCAAGTGGTTGCCAACGGAGGTAAGAACAGGGACAAGTTGAGTTCAGAAAAATCAGGGGAAACTGAGGAATGCATACAGCAGTAGCCATCTCTGCAAGGACCAGCCTGAGCTGACCACTGAGGACTAGGGTGTAGCTTAGCACACAGTGAACATGTGCACTGCCAAGGAGCCCCAAACGCTGGATCAGGATTTGATTGTACTGCTGGGAAGTACCAGCTCCAAACGCTGGATCAGGATTTGATTGTACTGCTGGGAAGTACCAGCTCCAAAAGGAGGAGGATGTGACCACGAGGTTCGTCCAGAGAACCCTAGCTTCAACCTTGGAGCTGCCCACACAGTGGCTGCTTTCAAAGTAAGCGTGGGCTTAGGGGGACCAAGGATGCTTGGATAAGGGTTGGAGATGTCTATTCTTACTGCAGTGAGTTCTACTTAAGGTCAGGAAGGGTCAGAGTAGAGGCCCTTCCATCTGAAGCCACATGATATTAATAAATTATTATTTTTTTTATTTTAAGTGGTTTATTTGCCTAACATTTAAAATCAAAGCTGACCATCAATCGGGGAGATGAACACCTATTCCCCAACTGCCCTTCAATGCCATAGAGCATAGGTGCACAGACATTAACCCTTGGGGACTGCGTGTAAGGCAGAAACATCTAGAAAGACCTTCATTTGAAGGAAGAAACTCTCCATCTCATGGAGCTGAGCCTGCCTCTCAGTGCATTGTTTGGCTTTTTGCTTTAAGGCCTCCAACTCACCCTTGAGGATGTAACACTTTTACTTCACCTGGAGGATTTCTGCCAAGGAATCCACATAGCTCAAGGCCTGGTTCTCCTGCACAACTTCCTCCCATTGCCCCTCCTCGTTTCCTGCCATGAATTTGAAAACAAAGTGTTCAAACCTCTGGCTGTTTCATCTCCCAGGGCATGCGGTATTTTCTTTCTTAGGAGGAGACCTCCCCTCAAAATGAATAATGCAGAGAGAGCAGGCCACAAGGATCTCAGCCTGAAGGACATTGAAAGTGAGAAGAGACTCAAATGCTCACTTCTCCGTAGAGATGAAAGGCATGCAGTCATAGATTTTTGGGTCAAGTTGGTGTCCCAGTGGCTTTTGCGTCCCATGCTCTTCTGGGATGGAAGGCTCATGGTTTGGAAGCTCCCAGGTCTCCATGGCTTCATTGGACAAATCGGTGCAATGTTGAGCAGGTTTGGAGTGACACCTGCTGGAAAGCCTTGTGTTTGAGTGCCCTGTACTCTTGGGAGAAGGAAGGATCTGTGTGCAAGGAAACATGCTGAACTCACTGTCCAGGGGCCTTCTTGGCCTAGTGCAGAGCTGCATTGTTGGTCTCCAGGTCCAAGGGTACCTGGCATACTGACTGTCAACATCGCTGTTCAGCCCATTAGAAAACATAGTTGTTCTCCAGGTCCAAGGACACATGGGAATCCTGTTGCCAAGGTGGTCACGTGGCCAAGCAGAGAGCTGAGTTGCTGGTCTCTGGGTCCATGGGCACATGGTGAGCCTCCTGTCTATGTGTCTCCTTGCCCTAGCCCAGATCTCATTTCTTGGGCTCAAGGGCATACGTTTAGTCTACTATCACAGTACCTGCTTAAGCCACCAGACAGCTCAGTTTTTGGTCTCCAGGTCCAAGGGTACTTGGTGAGCCTTTTATCAAGGTGTCCCCTTGGCCTGGCAAAGAGCTGCTTTTTTGGTCTCAAGGTCCAAGAGCACATGGTAAGCCATAGGTTTAGGTGTCTGATTGGCTTAGCTCAGAGCTCCTTGATTGGTCTCCAGGTCCATGGGCCCATGGTGAGCCAGCTGTACAGGTGCCAGCTTGGCCTAGTAGAGACCTGATTTTGTGGTTTCCAGGTCCATGGGCCCATGGTGAGTCATCTGTGAAGTCGCCTGCTTGGCTTATCACAGAGCTGCATTTTTGGTCTCCACGTCCAAGGACACATGGTTAGCCCCCTGTCAACATGCATGCTTAGCCCATCAGACAGCTCAGTTGGTGTCCAGGTTCAAGATTACATGGTGGACCTGAATTAAAGGTGCCTATTTGGTGTAATAGAGAGCAGACTGGTTAGTCTCCATGTCCAAGGGAACATGGGGACCTGGCTCTCCAGGTGCCTGCTTGGCCTCACAGACCTCTCAATTGTTGGTCTCCTGACCCAAGGGCACATGGTGAGTGGGCTGTCTAGGTGCCTGCTTGGACTAGTGGAGAGCTGAGTTTTTGTACACTGGGTACCAAGGCCCATGTTAATGCTTTTGCTGAACGGAATCATTTTCCTGATACAGAGCTGGGATACAGGACTCCTGGTTTCTTCACACCTGTCAAGCCCATTCTCTGAGCTTACTTGCCTTGTGCTCCATTGGGCTGGCCAACATGAAGTATGGAGGCTCCTTATCCATCCAGTGTCTATGTGACTCATCTGCCCAGTGTGAGATGGGATCAGAAGGCTCCCAGTCTTTGGGTTCCTGGCAGGTCCTCTGTTCTGAGGTCTGAATTTCTCTTTGTTAGGCCTTGTTTGAGGATTAAAGGTTTGTGGGCTCTGGGTTAGCCAGGTTTCTGGGGAATTATTTTGTCCCCTGCTGAGCTGTTTCAGACAGTCCATGGACTGAGCGCCATTGTTCCAATGACTAACGATGCATACAGAGATGTGGTGATTCCTTTTCCCAGTACCAACTTATTTCATAAAATTCCCTACCTGGTGTCTCCAGACATTCCACACATTGTGCACATCTGGGTTGGCTGGATGTTCAGAGCACTCGTGTGCCCTGTGCTGAGGGAGGTTGGAGGGCTCCAGAGTAGTAGTGTGTCCAGTGCTCCCTCAGGACCTGGACTCAGCTTTCCTGTACTGGAGACACATGTGACCGCAGAGGCGAGGGGCCCAGCTGGATGAGAATCCATGGAACTCTGGTAGCCAGTGTTCCACTCCCACGTGGCAAATGACAATGTCTTCCTGAGGACCTGGGCCAGCATCCTAGTGTGAAATGGGTCACCGTGTTCAGGTTCAAGGACTCTCCAGACCACAGAGGGGCACAAACATTGGTGCCAACATGAAGTTGGTGTGTAGCATACTGCAGAGAGGCCCAGGGCAGGAGGAGTGGGCAGGGGGCTTGCCATGGGCAGGGGCAGGGAACAGGGCAGAGAAGTCAAGAAAGAGCAGGAAGAGCTGTGAGTGAACCACCATCTCTCTCCTCACTGCAGCCTGGGCTGTTGCCAAGCTTTTATAACCGCCCTGGGACATCACAATGCCTTCTTCATGTGATGTCACCACCATGTGTTGTCACCACTATCCGCTGGCCAATCACCAGGGATTTCTCATGCTGGCCTCATTCTGGTGACCAACCACCAGGCAAGTCAGCTGGCTAATTACTGATGGCTTTCTCAGTGACACCCCTGACTGATATCATCACCTGGAAACCATGTTTCAAAGGAAAAGAGGTAAACAGCCCTTCAAGAAGAAAAATTAATATTGGAGTTGTATTTATACTGATGGTCATAGTGAGGCTGAAAGACTCAACCACTACAAAGGTAAATGTGCCACACAGAGGCACCATTAATTAGAAAACTGACATGGATATTAATGAAGATACGGAGCATTAGACCCCATGAAAGGTCACAGTTGTATGTAAGTCAGACAACCTGGCCATAGAGAAAATGCTACAGTCAACTCCTCCATCAAATCTTAAGTAGTGAGTGGAGAAAACGGTAGGCATTATGTTTAGTACATCTTCCCACCATTATCGTCAACCTGGAAGGGATGAAGCTGTGTCACCAGTAAGTATCTGCTTGCCAATAACATAGTCGCATTCCGCTCTCATAGAAGGGGGGTGACAAAATCCACCCTGCCACCAGGTTCATAGTTGTTTTCATGTCCAGCATCCAAACAGAAAATTCTGGGAGCAAGAATTAAATTGTTTTCCTCCCTCATTACAACTACATACTTATTAATTCAATCTGAACACTCAAGAAATCAATCAAAGTTGTGATCATATAAATGCTGCACGGCTACAAGTAGAAAAATGACCACCATTTGGAAGGCAGGAGGATGGAGACTTGAATCTGGTGTGGTATAGCTGACGATACCGTGGAGGGGAGGGAGTCTGTTTCAGGAAGATACTACAAAGTATTATAAACAGCTGGGTGCAAAAGCAGAACTTCTCAAAGTCTGGATAAAGAAGATGTGGTACATAGATACAATGGAATATTACTCAGTGACCCCAAAAAACTTAAATCTTGTCACTTGTAATGATGAGTATGGAACTAGAGAGTATAATGCTAAGGAAAAGAAGTCAGTCACAGAAAGCCAAAAGCCAAATGATTTCTATCATTAGCATAATATAAAAAAACAAAACCAATGAACATAGGAGAAGGGGAGAAAAAATAAAACAAGATGCATAGAGAGAGGGAGACAAACCATAAGAGGCTCAATACTAGGAAACAAACTGAGGGTTGCTGGAGTGGAGGTAGGTGGGACATGGGGTAGCTGGGTGGTGGACATTATGGACAGCATTTGATGAAATGAGCACTAGATATTATACATGACTGATATATCACTAAATTGTACCCCTGAAACTAAAAAAAAAAAAAATGTTTTCAGGGGCATTCCATAGCTCTTCCCCACCAGCTCATAGGAAGTTCCCACAAATTACTTGTTAAAGAGTGAGCTGTCAGAGGGTGCCATCTCATCCCTGTGCAGATACACAGGCTCTAGAGCTCAGAGGAGAGAGAATATGAACAGAGAGGTACTCTCAAAAAATGGGAGCAGATGGTCTACCCAATGTGGACCATGAAGGGAAGAAGAGCATGAGGCCTGGGACTGAACATCAACCAAAAGGGAACACAGGGAAAAGATGGCAACAGATTCTGAAACAGAAATCTGCAAAGAAATGAACTAGAAGTAAATTAGCACAGAAGTGAGAAGTGGGGCCTTCCCAAGAGACCAGTTATCTTTTGCCCCTAGACTGGTGGAGTGAGGATCATTCCAGCTGGATTGCCTTTGGGTTTCTGTCCCTCTCAGAAAAACCCATTCCTGTTATCTATGTATACTTTCTGACTCATTAATTTTTTTGAAGGGTAATTGACACACTATATTCTGTTAACATCAGGTGAAAATTATAATGCTTGGACAAGTTTTTACCTCATATTATAATGAACATAAGTGTAGCTACCACCCATCACCAGAGACACTATTCCAGTACAATTGATCATATTCCCTATGCTGTGCCTTTCATCCCCATGACTTATCCAACCCACAATGGGAAGACTGTATCTCCTACACCCCTTCACCTATTTCTTCCATGCCCCCCTCACCTTCTTTCTGAGAACCATCTCTTTGTTATCTATATTGAAATTCTGATTCTGCTTTTTGTTTGCTTGTTTATTCACTTGTATTGCTTTTCAGAATCCAGGCAGGAGTGAAATCCTCTAGTGTTTGTGTTTTCGTGTCTTACCTATTTCACTTTCGTGTATGCTGTCCGGATCCTTCCATGCTCCAAAGGACAAAAATCCCATCCTTTTCAAAGGCTGAGTAATTTCCCATTTCTTCTAGGTTGCTTAACTTATTGGCATATAGTTGCTGATCATAATTTCTGATGATTGTTTCCATTTCCTTGGTGTGAGTCGTGATCTCTCCCCTTTCATTCAGATTAATAAAATTCTTAAGAATGCTGCCTGGGTGGGCCATGAATAAAAAGGTTCAAGGATCTACTCAGAAAGTAAAATTTTAGGGAATAGAGTAGATGTGTGGGGACAAGTGTCGCATTGTGGGAGAAAATTTCCTGCATTTAACAGCACCTAATGAGTTCTGGGGAATCAATCCTGACCCTAATCATGATTCTAGATGCCAAATAACAAAGCAAACTACTTACTTCCATTGGCTGGAGAGAAACAGGAGGCCCTTAATACACATAAAAACTGAAAAGTGGCTCTGCCCATAGCATCAAGCAATAAAAACATCACTTGGCTGGTGGCCCAAGAAGGGTCTGATTGAGTTTGTACAGTGTCCCCTAGGTCTTGGGGAAGAAGTTTGGGGTCTTGAAGTTGCAGGTGGGTGCATTACACAATCTTGGGAAAACATATATAGCACAATTTTGGGTCCATGGACACTAAATATTTAGTCCATGATCTTTAGTCATTCATTCTTTCACAGATGATCCAGTATTGGCTTCAACCAAAAATGACTTTTCTAGTCTTAGAAATACCAAGCAGTGCCTGGGTGCCTCAGTCAGTGAAGCATCTGACACTTGGTTCCAGCTTATTCAGGATCTGGTGCTAGTGGGATCAAGACCTGAGTTGGGCTCCAAGCTCAGCAAAGAGTCTGCTTTAGCTTCTGTCTCCCTCTCTGTCCCACTCTGTTCTCCCAGCTCACACTACTCTTTCTCCTTCAAATAATTAAAATCTTTTTAAAAATTCTGATGCTCACAAATACGCAGATTTAAACACATCCTCTGATGACTTTGATGAATAACAAGGTGGAGCACCTTTTTTTTCCCAACAGAGAGCAGAATTGTAATTCAGGATGTCAATGGAAGAGGTGAGTATGATCATATCATCCCAACAACCAAATGTAAACAGGTAAAAGAAGGAATGTTTTCAATATGTGTCATGTACACAATGATTGGTTGGTTATAAACAACTTGATATAAATCCATGTTTATATTGACCTGAAGATTCTGTCCAAAAGGCAGAGCACTGGGAAACAAAAACTGGCTGATAGTCATTCTCTATCTAACCATTAGATAAACCTAAATCAAACACATTTAAATCTGTGTATGAGCCACGTGTTAGCCCATCAAGGGTGAACTTCAGGTGAGACACCTAACACTGAATGGATGCTTTGATTTCTTTGAGACAGGTTACCTGAGCCACAGAAAATGTGACCTTGTGAGTTACACTGGTGAGCAAGCTATACCTGATAGGATGTTAATATAAGTTCAGTGACTAAAGAGGTAACGTAAATTTGCTACACACATCAATAATTACTTAAGTCAGAGATCTTCACTATTCCTTGTGGGAATGAAGTTGACACAAAGACTACAGATTCTGTTGCAGAATCAGGACTCGATGCTTATGGGTTGATGGCCACCTAAGTCAGATTTCGAGTAGGAACTATTGTCTCTTAAGGCAGCTAAGTCACACAACTCAGTAACACACAGCCCTCAGCCTGCCACTATTATTTGTTTACCTGCTGCTGGTGTCATTTTATAAGAGATCACATCAGAAATGAGAGAAATAAGATTTGAGCACAAACTCCTGGCATTTGATGGATATATCATTGCATACTGTTCCAAATTTTCTGTCAGTACATTATAATGGCAATACATTATTGAAGACTCAATTAAATTATAAGAGAGAACATCAGCCTCTAAATTTTACAACTGTGTTATAGCTAAACACAAGATAAATTGGCAGCCTTGCCAATTGCCTGGTTACTCTCAAGGAAAGTGTATTAATGGACATACAAAACATTTCACATGTATTGGTCAACAAGACCCTGTACAATGTGCCCAGCCACAGGACTGCATGTGGGTTAGATTATTCCTTTTCCTTTGGCTGCTGAGAAAAGTGCAAGGGAATGGAATCATATCCTTCTCACCTGACAAATACCTAAATCTCCAAAGATACAGTCACTGCCAGATCAAGCTTGAATCTGAAATGCAGTTGCTTGCATCAAGATCCAACATCCATACATAAAACTCAGGTGTGATTTGTTTGATCACAATGCCTAACTGAAATGTGAAAAGTGGTCTCATTTGTAATAGCATGAATCTTGAAATACTGAGGGACAGATCTGACTTAAAATCACAGAGAAATAAATGAAGCCTTAGAAAATGAAGAGAACTTCCATATTTGGGGGTGACAAGATTCAATACTGTTCAAACATCAATTGTCCCCCATTGGATTTCAGCCTGTGTCTCTGGTCGAAAATGACCAGTTGATTTTAAAATTCACATAAAAGTATAACTGAGCTCATATGGCCAAACACTTGGGAAACAACGAACCAAGTTTGAGGGTTAGCTGCACCTGATGTGAAGAACTATCTTGAAGTTATCATAATCAAAACAAATTGGTATTGTTTTGCACAATAGAATCACTTGAGATTTGTTTAAACACCACATGGAAATTTGGAAACATTTTCCATGTTTCAGAATAGAATGTGTAATGAGCTCCTATATACCCATCACCCAGTTTAAACAATGATCAAATTGTGAACAAATTTATATCCTCTATACCCCAAGCCACTCTCCTCCCCAATTATTTTGAAACAAATTCCAGAAACCTTATCAAATATTATTTTATCTGTAAATATTGTAGGATGTATCCGTAGAGTTTTTCCTTTGTTTATTTTAACAATCAGTATTATTGTTCTCAGTGAATCTCTTTAAAATGAGATTCCTGGGCCCTATATCTAAATCAGAATCTGAGAGTTTTTCTTAGGCATATGTAAAAATTTCTGTAATTCTAATGCATCCAGTCAGGCACAGTGCATTGCCTTAAGAATATGGAGATAAAGGTTTTCACTTATGACTCTTCCTTCTGTCATGAGAAAGCCCCTTCAATTGTTTCTATGTTTACTTGAGTTTATGCTGCTCCTGGTGTATCACAGTACGTTTTGAGGACTATTGAGAGACCATATGAAAGGTAGACTACCCTAGCCATTTTCAAAGTAAAGCCCAAATGAATAAGTTAATCTTTTTTTAACCTACATTATTTTATTTGGGGATGTTTTTACTTGATACAGTACAGTCCTATTTGCTAGAGTTATTTAAATCAATCTGAAGTGGAGAACAGCAAACTGTAAGAGACCATACAGTGAATACTTTAGACCTTGTGGACCATACGGTCTCTGTCACAACTCTTCGGTTTTGCTTAGCATGAAAGCAGTTATACATAATATGTAAATGAAAGAGCATGGCTATTTTCCAAAGAAGTTTATTTATAAAAGCATCTGTCTCCTGGCCATAGTCTGCCAACTCTTGTTCTAAAAGATGGTAATGAAAAAAAACTAAGTCTTTTTTTTTTCCTTTTCTTTTTCATCATACAGACCTTATTTGATATTGGACCGCTTTTCGAAAAGGAAGCTTTGTTTTTGATCAGATGCTCCTTGAGCCTCCAGAATTTTCATCCCCACTCCTGAAATAATTAGTATATGCCTGGCAGAAGTGAGCAAGTAAGATTTCATAACCACTTCTCAAAAATTAAGACAGTGGGGGCACCAGGGTAACTCAGTGGGTAATGCCTCTGCCTTAGGCTCAGGTCATGATCTCAGGTTAATGGGATGGAGCTCCACATCAGGCTCTCTGCTCAGTGGGGAGCCTGCTTCCTCCCCTCCACACCCCTGCCTGCCTCTCCCCCTACTTGTGATCTCTCTGTGTCAAATAAATATATGAAATCTTAATTTTTTTTAATTGATAAACTGGGGCACCTGGGTGATTCAGTGGGTTAAAGCCTGCCTTCAGTTCAGGTCATGATACAGGGTCCTGGGATGGAGCCCCATATTAGGCTATCTGCTCAGCGGGGAGACTGCTTCCTCCTCTCTGCTTGTCTCTCTGCCTACATGTGATCTCTTTCAATTAAATAAATAAAATATTTTTTAAAAATTAAGAAACCAATGATATCATTTTGCCATACTTTTAATGTCCTTTTTGTAACCAATTAGCCAAAATGAATTTTATGAATTACTTATGAATTTCAGTGTCTCTAACTTGCATTACAACTGATAATTCAGAGCTACTCATATTTACATGTGACAAATTCCTGGCTAACTTTATTGTTTTGTTTTGTCTTAATTTTTTATTTTTTATAAACATATATTTTTATCCCCATATGAGGAAGTGGTGATTTAACTTTATTGTTTTTTATGGAGGCATACTTTTTTCATATTTTTTTCTCTTAAGAGAGACTCAGAAGCATTTAATAATTGCCTGCCTGTGGGTTAATCTGGTACAGGGAGCAGTAAACTTCTCCCACCTCTGTTTTGAAAGGGAGATCCTCAGGCTCTGAAAGGGTGAGGGATCTATGCAAACTCTAAAGTTAGGCTGTGCTTTGAGCAACCGTTGAGCATAAGCCATTTGACCATTTGGTCCTAGGTGGGTTATTTCTCTATATTGTATTCAAAATCTGATTCAGTTGCTAACTTCAAGGCTTACTGATCCTTCCCAGAAACCTAGCACCTCTCTCTGCGCTAGGGAGGAGAGTGGCCTTTTAAGAGTTCCTGGGTCACAATTTAGGGATGACCTAATTCTTCTTACAGCTCCCTGGGGACAAAGAGTTTATAACATGGCAGCAGGATTTGGAGGACTCCATAAAGCCCACACTGCAGGCCGGGCTTACTATTATCCGCTGGTCTGAAGGGGTCACGGAGGTCTTCATTTCTGGGTCCTTCAACAATTGGAGCAGCAAGATTCTACTGATTAAGAGGTGAAGACGAGTGTCTTGGTTGAGTCTACAGGGTCCAGATTTTTCTACTCAGGAGAGAGACCTGGCTGGACCGCTCCTCTCCACCCACTAGGGACTCTCTCTAGGACGTTTTCTGTAGCCAATGAATACATCTGTGGCTTTTTTTTTTTTAATCTCATAGTGAGTCATAAATGTTTAACCAGTTAGAATGTCATTACCTCAGAGGAACTTGTCATACAGCTTTGTGGGTACATTCTTTAGGACTGTGTTAACACAAGTCCTGCCTATGCCTGTGGGAAGTCATCTGTAACTGGCTGAGCCCACTTGTTCCTTGTTCTGACTTCTGCACTAAAAGCACAATTGATGTTCTAGGTAGTAATGTAAGCTGTTGCTTGCAGAGCAATAATGAACTACTTGGTAATCAGAATGGCCCTTTTTCAGTAGGTTATTTTTCAGAAAGTGCTCACCAAAATATGGAAAATGGTACCATAAGACACTTCCTGTATTCTGAAGCTACCTGCTCTCTTCTTTACACTTGTGAAAGATCTGATCCTACTGAAGCAAATTAGTTGTACTAAGGTGAATCATTTTGGGGGATTAACATCTTTTATTCTTTTCCAGATATTAAGAACCAAAGTTATTGGGAGGAGCTGGCAAATATGTGCTCAAGGTGATACAGAAAAGGACAATGGGTCTATACATTTTTTATTCCAGTGGGGAAAATCACCTAGGAATGTGGGAGATCACTGTTGTACGTTGTGAGTGTCTCATGGTTTTTACATTGACATTCTGTCTTCTAATAGGAACTTGGCTTGTTTAACCTTCTGTTTTCTTCTGTAGCCATAATGACTTTGTTGCCATCTTGACCTTCCTGAGGGAGAGCACCAGTACAAGTTCTTCGTGGATGGACAGTGGGTTCATGATCCATCAGAGGTAAGGCCTTGATCTCCAAGGGTAACCATTAACTGAACTTTGTCCTTTTGGCTATTATTCCCCTTAGTGTCAAGCATCATTGCTTTCAGAATTGATGGGCTCCTACACAGTAGGGTTTCTCTCTTGATTAAAGGTGGAGGTGCCCAGCATGATTATTTTTTTAAAAAAGAGAGTTAGATGGAAGAGATTAATTTAAAACAGGGTATATGAATGCTTTTCTTTAATTGTTTCAACCTGTAGTTACCCATCAGCTTGCCACAATTAACAATTTGATCCATGTCAAGAAATCTCACTTTGAGGTGTTTGATGCTATAAAGCTAGATTCAATGGAAAGCTCGGAGACATCTTGTAGAGATAATTTTGTAGTATTTGCTCTTTCTTGATGTGTTTCTTTGTAATGCATGTTTCTTCCCAAGAGTGGTTTTGTTTCTCATTTTCTCAGGAATCCTCTTAATCACATATGTGTGTATATACATGTATACACACACACACACATATATATATATATATATGTGTACACACACACATATATATATATATATGTGTGTGTGTATATATATGTAATATATGTAAGTGTGTGTATGCACACATATTATATATAAAGTTGTTTCTATATATATATCTTTGTCTTCTATATCTATATATATCTTTGTCTTCTAAACATTTAGGTCTTGTCTGAGAGGGAAAAAAAACTCAGTCTTTCAAAGTTTTAACCAAGATCTACAGCAAGACATTTGTTTTACACATTGGAACCTATTTTATCTCTTCCCATCTCTCTCCCTGTCCCCATCTCTCTCCCTCTCTTTCTGTCTCACACACACACACAAACACACACATGCACACTGTAAGACAAGTCTCAGAAGAATGTCTGTCTTTGTTATATGTGATACACTCTATTTTCTATTTTATTCTTTCTTTCATGAGCCACTAATGGGTTATAGCCTACAGTTTAAGAAGCAGTTTCTAGCAATATTTCAGGTTTTCATTGACCTTTTGGCAGTTTCACCTAGCTGAGATTAGTTCTGTCTGGTTTGCTTGTTTAGTTGCCTCTGCATTAGCTTAATTCTGCCAGTTTGGTAGCTAGGCTGGGTATTCCACAGTTTTATATGGCCCTCCAGCTATGACCGTCTCTGGGAAGAAAGGATTACAAATCCCCCACAACTTTTTAGTGTGCATGTTAACCGAGGTTTTATAAGTTTTTGATGAAAAAATAAATTTCCTGTTACAGGAAACGACCTGTATCCTTTTGTTTCTCCCAATCTTACTTTTTCCCATGGCTTTCATCACATTTGCTACAGCATCAGAAAACTGATTTGCTGGGGGGGTGGAGGTGCGGGGGGGGGGGGAAGGCCAAGATGGTGGGGAAGTAGGAGGCTCTGCAGCACCCACAGGAGAGCAGACTGAGGCTTCTCTCTGAGAGGGAGGTCAGGGTGCAGTTTGCTTTCCTCTAAACCTACAAAAACCATGAAAAGTGGTCAAGGCGAGAGAGAAAAAAAAAAAAAAAGTGAACAAACATAAAGACCTCCAGAGAACAAAAGCCTGAAAAAAACTGGTTTCCTCAGAGCCCACCCCCTTGAGGGGAGTAGGAGGACTTAACTTGGGGAATATCATTGACTGAAATCCCATGTGGCAGGCCCCTCCCCCAGAAAACCAACCAGGAAAGAAAAAAAAAAAACTACAAGAGAACAACCACCACTACTTCATAGGGCAACTTTTATTTTTAATTCCTTCCCACTATTTTGGTTCATTTTTTTAAAATATAGGTATTTTTTAACCTATTTACCATCACAGTGAGATGTCCAGTACATCAAATTCCATAATAACCTAACCTGAACTTTTTGATACATACACCTGTGTTTTTCTTTTGCATTTCTTTTTTTTCATTTATTTATTTTCAGCATAACAGTATCATTATTTTTTTCACCATGCCTAGTGCTCCATGCAATCCATGCCCTCTATAATACCCACCACCTGGTACCCCGACCTCCCACCCACCCCACCACTTCAAACCTCTCAGATTGTTTTTCAAAGTCCATAGTCTCTCATGATTCACCCTCCCCTTCCAATTTACCCCAACCCCCTTCTCTCTAACTCCCCATGTCCTCCATGCTTTTTGTTATGCTCCACAAATAAGTGAAACCATATGATAATTGACTCCCTCTGCTTGACTTATTTAACTCAGCATAATCTCTTCCAGTCCCATCCATGTTGCTATAAAAGTTGGGTATTCGTCCTTTCTGATGGAGGCATAATACTCCATAGTGTATATGGATCACATCTTCCTTATCCATTCATACGTTGAAGGGCATCTTGGTTCTTTCCATTTCTATTTTTTAAATTTCTTTTTTTAAATTTTAGTTTAGTTTAGTCTAGTTTATTCCTTTTGTATTTTTATTTTCTAATATTCATATAGATTTAAACTTCAAAGTAATCCCCTTTCCCCAATCAATACTACGCTATAGGAAAACCAATATTTAATCCCCCTTTATCTTAGGAAAGTTGAGTCCTTTAACAAAGATATCAAGATACATCCAGGAAGAATCAAAACAACCATCCTTGCCCACACTGAGAATTTATAACCACTTTCCCATCTTTTTCTTCCACCAGTGATTCTGTGTTTTTGTGTTTGTCCTGATAGTATATAAATCTTACACTTGGAGTACTTTTTGACGAGGTTCTTCCTTTATTTACATATATATATATATATATATATATATATATATATATATACATATACATATATATACATATATATAATATATATACATATTTTTTTCTCTTGTCATATACTTTTATCAGTCTTTTTGTTTGTATACTTCATAAATCTTACCTTGGGGTCCATTTGGGCTGAAACTTCTCTTTTATCTTCCTTTCCTTTCCTGTCTCTCTCACACTGTTTTTTGTGTTCTTTTCTTTTTTCTATCATTTGGGTGGGGAATTCTGATTGCTCAGAAGCATTCCAGGGTGTACTTTGACTGCACCATGGTTGAAACATTCAGCTACATCTGTTCAGTCATTTCTATATAAAATAACTAGGAGGAAGAATGCCCAACAGAAGAAAAATACAGAAGATGGACCTTAGGCAACAGAAATAATGGCTATCAACATAGAAAATATGTCGTAATAAGAATTAAGGCTAACAATAATACAGGCAATAGCTAGGTTGGAGAAAGCCATGGATGACCAAACGGAATTGATTAGGGCCAAACTGAAAGTGACCAGTGATGATGTTCACAATGTTAGGGCAGAGCTGAAAGCTACCATGGATGAGGTTTACAATGCTCTCAATGAGTTCCAATCTAATCTAAATTCCCTCAAATTTAGGGTAACTGAGACAGAAGATAGAATTAGTGATCTGGAGGACAAACAGATAGAGAGAAAGGATCAAGAGAAAGCCTGGAACAAACAGCTTAGAAGCCATGAAAACAGAATCAAGGAAATAAATGATGCCATGAAACCCTCCAACATCAGAATCATTGGAATCCCTTGAAGGGGAGGAGAAAGAAAGAAGTCTAGAAGATATAGTGCAACAAGTTCTTCATGAAAATTTTCCCAATCTCGGGAATTGAACCAGAGTTCATGTACTAGAGGCCAAACGGTATCCCCCCAAGATTATAGATTCCAAAAACACAACAAGGCACCATAGTCAAATTGAGGAATCATAATTGTAGATATAATCTCTTGAAAGCCACTAGGACAAAGAGGTTCCTTACTTAAAGAGTAAAGACCATCAGAATAACATCAGACCTGTACACAGAGAACTTACAAGCCAGAAATGGCTGGTAATATATATTCAGGGCACTAAATGGGAAGAACATAAAGCCAAGAATATTTTATCCTGCAAGACTGACAATCAAAATGGATGGAGAGATAAAGAGTTTCCAAGACAGGCAAGGCTTAAAAGACTATGCAACCACTAAGCCAACACTGCAGGAAATATGAAGGGGGGTTCTATAAAAGAAGAAAAATTCTAAAAATAGCATTGAACATAAATGTAGAGTTAATCTACAGAAAGAGAGACTTCAAAGGTAACACAATGTCAATAAAAACGTATCTATCAATAATCACTCTCAATGTGAATGGCCAAAATGTGCCAATAAAACACAGGGCTGTGCACAGGGTTGCAGATTGGATAAAATGACAGGACCCCTCTATATGTTGTCTACAAGAGACCCATTTGGAACCTAAAGATACACCCAGACTGAAAGTGAAAGGATGGAGAATCATCTTTCATGCCAATGGGCCTCAAAAGAAGGCCAGGGTAGCGATTCTCATATCAGACAATTTGGATTTTAAACTAAAGACTGTAATCAGAGATACAGAAGGACACTACATCATTCTTAAAGGGACTATCCACCAATATGATCTAACAATTGTAAATATCTATGCCCCCAATATGGGAGCAGCCAATTACATAAGAAAACTGTTAATCAAGATAAAGAGTCATATTGATATGAATACATTAACACTAGGAGATCTTAACACACAGATTATCGAAGCAGAAAAATAAATAAAAATAAAAAGAGCATTGAATGACACACTGGACCAGATGGACCTCATAGATATATGTAGAACATTCCACCCTAAAACAACAGAATACTCATTCTTCTCAAGTTCACATGGAGCCTTCTCCAGAATAGACCACATACTGGGTCACAAATCAGGACTCACCCGATACCAAAAGACTGAGATTATTCCCTGCACATTCTCAGATCACAATGCTTTGAAACTGGAGCTCAATCACAAGCAAAAGTTTGGAAGGAACTCAAACACCTGGAAGCTAAAGACCACCTTGCTTAAGAATGCTTGGGTCAACCAGGAGATCAAAGAAGAACTGGAACAACTCATGGAAACCAATGAGAATGAAGACACTTCAATCCAAAACCTATGGGATACAGCAAAGTCGGTACTAAGGGGGAAATACATAGCCATCCAAGCCTCCCTCAAAAAAATTGAAAAATCTAGAACACAGCAGCTGTCTCTACACCTTAAAGAACTGGAGAATCATCAACAGATCAAACCAACTCCACCATAAGAAGGGAAATAAGTGGGGCAGAGATAAATGAGGTAGAAACCAGAGATACAGTAGAACATATCAATGAAGCTAGAAGCTGGTTTTTTGAAAGAATCAATAACATCGATAAAACATTGGCCAACCTAATCTAAAAGAAAAGAGAGAAAGCCCAAATTCATAAAATTATGAATGAAAAAAAGAGATCACAACGAACACCAAGGAAGTAGAAACAATCATCAGAAGTTATGTTCAACAGCTATATGCCAATAAGCTTAGCAACCTAGATGAAATGGATGCATTCATGGAAACTATAAACTCCCAAAATTGAACCAGGGAGAAATTGACAACCTGAATTAACCAATATCTACTAACGAGATTGAAGCAGTGATTCAAAACTTCCCAAAACACGAGAGTCCAGGACCTGATGGGAGTCCCTGGGGAATTCTAACAAACTTTCAAATAAGAAATAATACCTATTCCCCTGAAGTTGTTTCAAAAAATTGAAGCAGAAGAAAAATTTCCAGACTCTTTCTATGAAGCCAGCATTACCCTGATCCCTAAACCAGGCAAAGACCCCACCAAAAAGGAGAATTTCAGACCAATATCACTGATGAATATGGATGCTAAGATTCTCAACAAGATCCTAGCAAACAGGATCCAACAGGACATTAAAAAGATTGCACAGCATGACCAGGTGGGAGTCATCCCTGGGCTACCAGGATGGTTCAACATTCGCAAATCAATCAACAAGATAGAACAAACCAATAAGAGAAGAGAGAAAAACCACATGGTCCTCTCAATTGATGCAGAAAAGGCATTTGACAAAATCCAGCATCTGTTCCTGATTAAAACGCTTCAAAGTATAGGGATATCGGGAACATTCCTGAACTTCATAAAATCCATCTATGAAGAACCCACAGCAAATATCATCCTCAATGGGAAAAAGCTTGCAGCCTTCCCAATTGAGATCAGGAACTTGACAAGGGTGACCACTCTCACCACTCTCGTTCAACATAGTATTAAAAGTCCTAGCAACAGTAATCAGGCAACAAAGAGAAATAAAAGGTATCCAAATGGGCAAAGAAGAAGTCAAACTCTCTCTCTTCACTGATGACATGTTTCTTTATATGGAAAACCCAAAAGACTCCACCCCAACTACTAGAACTCATACAGCAATTCAGCAACGTGGCAGGATACAAAGTCAATGTACAGAAGTCAGTGGCTTTCTTATACACTAACAATGAAAATACAGAGAGGGAAATTAGAGAATTGATTCCATTTACTATAGCACCAAGAACCATAAGATACCTGGGAATAAACCTAACCAAAGAGGTAAAGGAACTGTACTTGAGGAACTACAGAACACTCATGAAAGAAATTGAAGAAGACACAAAAAGAGGGAAGACCATTCCATGCTCTTGGATAGGAAGAATAAACATTGTTAAAATGTCTATACTGCCTAGAGCAATCTATACTTTTAATGCCATTCCGATCAAAATTCCACCAGTATTTTTCAAAGAGCTGGAGCAAATATTCCTAAAATTTGTATGGAATCAGAAGAGACCACAAATCGCTAAGGAAATGTTGAAAAACAAAAATAAAACAGGGGGCATCACATTACCTGATTTCAAGCTTTCCTACAAAGCTGTGATCACCAAGACAGCATGGTACTGGCATAAAAACAGACACATAGACCAGTGGAACAGAGAGCCCAGATATGGACCCTCAACTCTATGGTCAAATAATCTTCGACAAAACAAGAAAAAAAATACAGTGGAAAAAAGACAGTCTCTTCAATAAATGGTGCTGGGAAAACTGGACAGCTATATGCAGAAGAATGGAACTCGACCATTCTCTTATACCGTACACAAAGATAAACTCAAAATGGATAAAAGACCTCAACATGAGGTAGGAATCCATCAGAATCCTAGAGGAGAACATAGCCAGTAACCTCTTCGATATCAGCCACAGCAACTACTTTCAAGATATGTCTCCAAAGGCAAAGGAAACAAAAGCAAAAATGAACTTTTGGGACTTCACCAAGATCAAAAGCTTCTGCACAGCAAAGGAAGCAGTCAAAAAAACAAAGAGGCAACCCACGAAATGGGAGAAGATATTTGCAAATGACAGTACAGACAAAAGGTTCATATCCAGGATCTACAAAGAACTCCTCAAACTCAACACACACAAAACAGATAATCATATCACAAAATGAGCAGAAGATATGAACAGACACTTCTCCAATCAAGAGATACAAATGGCTATCAGACACATGAAAAAATGTTCATCATCACTAGCCATCAGGGAGATTCAAATTAAAACCACATTGAGATACCACCTTACACCAGTTAGAATGGCAAAAATTAGCAAGACAGGAAACAACATGTGTTGGAGGAGATGTGGAGAAAGGGGAACCCTCTTACACCATTGGTGGGAATGCAAGTTGGTGCAGCCTCTTTGGAGAACAATGTGGAGATTCCTCAAGAAATTAAAAATAGAGCTTCCCTATGACCCTGCAATTGCACTCTTGGTTATTTACCCCAAAGACACAGATGTAGTGAAAAGAAGCACCACCTGTACCCCAGTGTTTATAACAGCAATGTCCACGGTCGTCAAAATGTGGAAAGAACCAAGATGCGCTTCAACGGACAAATGGATAAGGAAGATATGGTCCATATACACTATGGAGTATTATGCCTCCACCAGAAAGGATGAATACCCAACTTTTGTAGCAACATGGACAGGACTAGAAGAGATTATGCTGAGTGAAATAAATCAAACAGAGAGAGTCAATTATCATATGGTTTCACTTATTTGTGGAGCATAACAAATAGCATGGAGGCCATGGGGAGTTAGAGTGGAGAAGGGAGTTGGAGGAAATTGGAAGGTAAGTATTATTATTTTTTTAAGATTTTATTTATTTATTCATTTATTTGACAGAGAGAGATCACAAGTAGACAAAGAGGCAGGCAGAGAGAGAGGGAAGCAGGCTGGTAAGTATTATTTTTAATAATACACAGTTATTTTTATAACTGTGTTATAGATAAAGAAACTAAGGCTCAGAGAAGTTCCTAATGCCAGTAAGTATCAGAGGGAGGACTTAGGTCCTCCCATTCTCATTCCATGTTCTTTCCCAGAGATCTCTGTGCGAGGTCTTTCCAAGGTTTTTCTCTCATCTGTTCCTCATTTCTACCAGACCCTTCCTGGAGCCATTGTTTGTTTTCTTTTCTTTTCTTTTCTTTTTTAACCTCTCTAGCATCTCTCATATTTAGGCTGTGATCAGCATACTCTGATCACAGAATGTTAATCTGAGAAGCATTCATTGTAGATAACTTAGTGTATGGGAAATTAGGAAGACATATTGGTTTCTCTGTTGGATTTGTTGGGTTCTTTGGATCAGACTGAATTTTGCCTCCTGTAACTGCTCCTTGACTATCAACTGGTGTTCCCGGGCCTACCATCTCCTCCTATGGCATACCCTCGAGCTGTAAGACAGCCAGCTAAAGAGTACCTCTTACTTGGCACATTGCTTCTAACCCAGATCAGGGTCTTGGTTACTGTGATACAGCTTGCCCTTGACCCACTCCAGGTTCTTTCAGAGTGTTTAGATGTTGTGAGTTGATCCATTGCACTGAGTGTCTTTTCAAGGAAGATTTTTGGGGTCTAGTTTGTTCAAGGATAGAGTGGGATTCTTGGGTCTCCTCTTGATTTGAATGAACTTTTTAAGTTCTTCCCTACATTAAATGGAAATTGGACCTTTTTGGGGGGTCTTGGAAATGGGGAAAAAATCACTCCTTTTTCTTCTCACTGCATTTTAGACTTCTAAAAATAAATATCATGATATCTTTTTTATTCCATGCTATTTTTAACCCCAATATTCAAATTTGAGGTAGGGAAGGGAGTAAGAAGATAGGAAAGTAATATTTCTTCAGCATCTACTATGCGTCAGGTACCGTTCCAGATAGTCTCCTGTAACCACTTTTATGGCAGGTGTTATCCTTTGTCCTGATGAGGGAAAAAAGGCTTCGAAGCATCAAGTAGATTAAGCAAGGCCACAAATAGAGTAACAGGTGGAGTCAGGATTGGAATTTAAGTTGAACTGAACCAGCCTGTTTATATCATATCAACTCTCTCTGTTAAAAGTGAGTGACTGTGAAGGACTGGTGGCTGGAAGAGCCACCTGTCCTCTGAACTAATGAATCAGCTGCATGTTTCTTTCTATTGCAAGATAGTGTGATGGTCCTTAGTGCAACCCATTGCTACAAGAAGTATGTCACTACTCTGCTGTAAAAGCCCATCTGAAGGGATGCCTTCCTCTCTCCCAGGATTTAAGAGAAGCATCTCTCTTGCCTTTCTGGACTGGACCAGTCTTACCTAAGACTAGTAGGCTAATTTGCTTTGAGGCTGATATGTGTGTTTCAGAGCCTTTGATTAGGTTGCTCTGCTTTTCATTCGATTGCAGATGGGAGCTTTATGAATTCATGGAATTTATTTTAAGACAAAAACATGTATGTATGTATGTATGTATGTATGTATATGTATACACACACGTATATATATATATACATGTACATATATATATATATATATATATATATGTGTGTGTGTGTGTGTGTGTGTGTGTGTGTGTGTGTGTGAGATATTACATATATATATTTAATGGAAGCCTTCTAGCTAGCTGTGTTTTCTCTGCCTGTTGGGACTCACCAAGACCAGTTTGGGGGAGCTGAAGGGTAAGAACCATTATAGGAAGCTTTTTCTCTAAAATGGATGAAGAGCCAACTCTCAGGATCCTTGTTGGGTAGAGATTCTACCACTGCTACCTTGGCTTTCCAAGTGATGAGATTGTGCCAGACTTCTGTTCCACTTTCAGTTGCCTCCTTGCAGGGGCAGCTTTCCCTTGCATGGATTCTCTGTATTCCTAGAGTATGTGGCACAGTCTGCTTTTTGTGATACCAGATGCCCCATATGAACCCTTTCTCATCTCATTTCATGCTCTTACTTTGATAACCTCCTTTAGATCCTATACCTGACCCATCCCTAACACAGAAGTCACTGGCCAGTGACCCCTTTCAAAGGCTATGTGAGACCTGACCTACCACACAGATTGGGGCTAGCAGAAAGTCTCCTTTTCAGCCCAGCATAGGCCCAGGCCACTTTGTTAGCACTGGTTTTCATTTCTACTAAAGAAATACATCTCAGCATTATAAGAAAGGCTGAGAGCAGAAGTCTACTTTCTTATTTTAGTTTAGTGCCACAGCTTATACTTTCTTGACACATTCCCATAGGTTAGTCCCACATGGCCTGGCCCTGCTTCCATATTTTCTTTTGAAGAGCAGACAGCTTTGAAGGTGGGAGTGGAACCAGGGAACACTTTAATGTCTTTTATCTTTGGGAGATTTTTATGTGCCTACATTTTTCTTCAATTAAAAAATGCTTTTTCAGTGTGCCTGAGTGGCTCAGTGGGTTAAAGCCTCTGCCTTCAGCCCAGGTCACAGTCCCAGGGTCCTGGGATTGAGCCCCACATCAGGCTTTCTGCTCAGCAGGGAGCCTGCTTCCTCCTCATCTCTCTGCCTGACTCTCTGCCCACATGTGATCTCTGTCTGTCAAGTAAATAAATAAAATCTTCCCCCCCAAAAAATGCCTTTCTGTTATTCTTAAGAGACTAAATAGGAAATTTTTAGGCTCTTGATAAATGGTCCCCAAGATTTTCTTCAACAAGAGAGAAATAGTCTAGCTCTCTGTAGTCTTTCATTAATGTGGCCAAACCTATGCACATCACTACACTAAACATCACTACACTAAATTAGGGTTCCTTTGCTGCACCTAAAAATTCCTTCAACTTAGATTCAATAGGCCAAGAAGCAAGAAGATAACCCTGGGGTTCCTAACCATGAGTAGTATTCTTCCCTGAACCAAGTACAAACAAGAACGTTTTGTTTTTCTTTTTTAAAGTGTTTGATGAAGAAGTGGGGTCAATGATTCTCATTTGTGGAATGAAAAGTAGCTATCCAATCCACTCTTAGGGATCAGAGAGAAAACATTTTTTTCCAAGTATCTGTTGTTCTTCCATTAAGGAAAAATGCAAGTCAAAACTTTCAACAGTGGGGGCGCCTGGGTGGCTCAGTGGGTTGGGCCACTGCCTTCGGCTCAGGTCATGATCTCAGGGTCCTGGGATAGAGTCCCGCATCGGGCTCTCTGCTCAGCAGGGAGCCTGCTTCCCCCTCTCTCTCTCTGCCTGCCTCTCCGTCTACTTGTGATTTCTCTCTGTCAAATAAATAAATAAAATCTTAAAAAAAATTGTAAAAAATAAACTTTCAACAGTGCAGGAGGCCAAACTTGATGCTTAAGGGACACCTTGATTGTTAGGATGTGCCCAGCCACACTGAAAGGGCACTCATAGGTCCGTTTAGCTACCGCCTGTCTTTCTTGTTCAAAGCTGATGACACACCTATCTTTTGGTGTGTAGGCCTTAGATCCTAAGAGTAAGGCAGTAGGGCATGTGGTTGTCTTGCTGGGAATGCAGGTTTCTAAGTGTTTTGGTGGTTACTTTCTTAGAGTAAATACTTGAGATTTCAAACTTCGAGCTTTAGCCACTCGAGGCCCCTTTCTGCAGGAAGACACTTTTGTGGGAAACCCTTTGTGGTCCCAGGAACGTTTTGAGTGGTGTGTCATTTTAAAAATCCAGGCCAAATCCTATTTAACCAACTCTCAAGATCTACACTGTCTTCAGTTATACTACTGTTTTTTCCCCAATACCCATTAGGTAAGTGGGCCACATAGGAAGATTGAAATTCTTAGTTGTTACTTAGAGGATTTTATCACACTACTATTTCTCGTAAGCAGCATTGACTATGTGTTCATGTATTAAATTTTTTAGATCAGTAGAGTGGGGCAGGAAAATAGATTCCTTCAGTTTCTCAGCCCCCAGCTTCTGTGAACTAGCTCTGGCTCCAGTGACTGATTATGGTGGCCATTAAACCTTCCTAATCTGGATATGTGCAGAAAGTGTCAGTTTCCTAAGTTCTTTGGTAATCTCCCAGCCAAATGTGAAATGAGAGCCTACCAGCTGGTATGGAATAGGATAGGCAAGGGGAACTGGGTGATGCCTCCTTTAGCACTGTTCCTTCTCTGTACTGCTAATACATCCTTTCACCCTGAGAAGCCTATCACACACAGTGTGTCCCCAAGAAACTGTTCTATAAGGTAGAGAGGGAAGGAGGAAGGTAGCCCAGAGTACAACTTATTCATTCTTCTATGTTAGTTAAAAGGGTAGTTTATTTTCTAAAGAAGGAAGCTTGGCAAATTTTGAAAATGAATAAAGGCAGGAAAAAAACCACCTTTTTAGCTTTAAAAAAAAAAACATGGTATTTTTGTTCTTGTTTTTGTTTTTTTGGTTTTTTGGTTTTTTTCCTTTAGGAGTTTCACAGAGTCAAAGTTAGAAAATCACTCTTCAGGAGTGCTAATCCTTCCAGAAATACATCATGGTGTGGGGGTTGTGAGGAAAAGGAAGAGTGACTGAGCTAAGGATACTGGGAAATTAAAAGGCTTAAGCAACTCAGAACTAAAAATGGCCTTTTTGCTGTCGTTAATTAAACAGACATAACATACTGGTATCATTTGGATCTCATTGTGCAAAGCCTATTGTATAAACATCCCTTGGTCTCTTGTTCCTTTTGTCCACACTTTCTTCTATATTGTGCTTTACCTTCATCTGTCAAGCTGACTTTACCAGAGCCTCAGGTCAAATATTACCTAAAACAAATGTTTTGTCATCCTGCCAGTCTGGTCATGGTTAAAGCTTGCACTAAGCTTAGAGTTGAATAGGATTTGGTCACGCTAGGTAACACCCCCTATGAGCATGCCTGGCCTCAAGTGTATTGGCTTTTTTTTAAAACAATGCTTATATGGTAGAGAAACCCTGTAAAAGAAGAATCCAAGAGAAGATTCTGAGAGGATCATATAAATCCCAAGCCTCCAATTCTTGTCTCTCATAGACCTAATGGATATGAAATAAAACCTTTGCAAACTGTCAGTACTCCATGTATGCTGCTAAAATGAAGTTAAGTTTGGAAAGAAGTGTTACCTGCAGACTCTTCTTGTATTAATCTGAGTACAAATGAAGGAGACATACTAATGATAGAATCCCCTGCTTTTACTTGGGGAATTAGGGCTTTTAAAATTTTGAGCTCAACTAAAAATAATATGCAATAGTCTATGTTGTGTGTGTTTGAAAAATATTCTATACTTAGAGAATCCTAAGTCCTCACATTCTAGTGATTTGGGGAATAGGCATATAAGCAGATACATAGTTTGTTCACACATTATTCTGACACATCCTTAAAACCAAGTCCTTACTGTCTTCTACCAGGGACTGATAGCTTCAGTTACAGATAGAGCACTTGGGAGGGCTAGGGATTAGGAAGACTCGGGATCCTAGGCATTTATTTCTCCTTAAGCATTCACCATACTGGAAGATTGAAGGGCTATCATTTCTGCAGTGATTCTAGACTTCTGGAATAAAAAGTCCAGTCTATTTTTTAAAGTATGACAAGAAAGAAAGAAGTCTCAAGAGTCTGTCACTTATGAAATCTAATTCTTAGCAATGGAATCCCTCTAAGATTCAAATGTAAATTTTGTCTTGATTTGTCTTTCTCTATTGTGCTTTGAAGTGATTAAGTTTCATTAAAAATTACATTTTTTATTAGTTCCAATGCTAGCTGAAATTGAATAAATTGCATTGGAGCACAGTGTTTTCACAGTAAGATTGCTGGGAAACCACTCTGTGAATTTTGTAGTCAAATTAAGTGGACAAGGGATCCCTATCTACCATAAGTATTGTATTACATATTTGATCATCTTCTTTTCTTTTCCCATCCAAAGGACACTTACGTTACCTCGATTGTGGTTTTTAGAACAGTTAAAGCTCACTGATGTCCATTAGTCCTAATCGGCATGGTGGGCCTCATAGGTGAGACTTGTTTGAATTTTGGTAAATTGAAGGATGCTGGTTGTTATTTTACTGAAACATTTTGAATGAGTGCAGCTCTGTCATAAAGGGGATTAAGACTATAATTTGGAAGGGAATTAAATATGTGAGTCCTTTAAGTGGTGCTTTTTGTAACCTTTAGTGCCAAGGTACAGGGATGCTTTTCAGCATACAAGAATTGGCATACAAAAATGGATTTTAAATCTTTTCCCCAAATGTCATTTGTCACTGGACTTTGACATGGCTGAAAATTATGTGATGTAACACATACAGACATATGAGGTTTTCCCCCAGAAAATTGTTGAATAAAAGTATTATACAGCAATAATATTTGAGTTCATCATTGGTCACTGGTTATATTATAAAGATCTATTGCTCTGGTGGTCTCACAATGTAAAGAATGCAAACTGCCACACAAACACATTTGAATAAAGAGAGGTCATATGTGTGGGACAAAAGTGGTGTCATCCAACCATCTGTCAATTTTGCCTCTTTTCCAGGCTATCCCATCATTAGCTAGAGGAATGTGAACTCAGGGATTTGAAATGTGGCACATCCTTTAAATCTGTGAACTTAGCTATTATCTTGTGCTAGATTTGCTGAGGCCCTAGACTAAGGGTTTTCACCTGTGTGTACATTCATATCACCTATGCAGGTCCTATGAAAATACTGGTGCCCCATCTATTTACCTCCATCCCTAATTAAATGAAAATCTCTGGTATGGGATCTAGGCATCTGTACTAGAGTCCCCAGATGATTCTAATGCACATCCAAGGATGAAGATCCGACTTATTCTTACTCTCAGACAGATACTTCATTATATATGAAAGTGGATTGTGTGCTTCATTCTGACAGCAAATCACTCTTCTCATGGCTTTGTTCATGATGGTAACAGGATAATTTTTTTCTTCCATCCCTTTATTTCACAGGGTTCTTACATAGTTGACCTCTAGACTTTGCCCAAAACAACACAGTCAGATTCCCCCATATTTGCCACTCTACAGTCTAAAGTGAGTTAAATTTCCTTAAGGGAGATAAGAGAATGACACGGGGGTGACTCCAGGGTGAAAACAATAGGAGAGGTGATCAGTGAAGTGTGAAGGGGTGAAGTCGGACAGGTGATGAAGATGAGTGATTGCAGACAGAACAAAAGTTCACCTTAACCCCCAGGAGCAGGTCAAGAGATGGACTGCCAACAAGCAAAGTGTTAGATGTGATGCAGACTCAGCCTCTGACCCAATGCTCTCCCAAACATCATGCACCATGATCTCTAAAACAGCATGACACCAGAATTCTATCAAGGCCCAAACTTGCATGGGTGTGTGGTTCCTAAAGCATTTCTTTGGCAAGCTGGCTTGGGGGTCTCATATTCTGTCTCTCATCCTCTGCACCGACAGTTACTCATAACACAGGCTGCTCAAAGACCTCATGAATCTCTATGCTTCCCACCACCTGCACCCCACCCCCCACCTCCCCCGCCACTGGCTTACATGGCCAGTGTTCATCTGCAGTGCATATGCAAATCTGGAGTCCTTCCTCTCCCTAAGCCTATTCTTTGGCTCCAGGGCAGTTACATTGGCTGAAGATGAATTTCTCCATGCTCTCCTACCATTTGGAATTCTTCAGGCATTCGGTTGTGCTCTGAAGGAGGTTTATGTCTTGAGAGTTTTCTCTTTTCATTGACTTCCTAGGGAGGAGGGCAAGGTTGTCAGAGGTCAGAAGACCTAAGGTCCATATGATTTAGGATGTGTTTAAACCAAAAGTAGGTTTTCACAAACTCCTTTACTACTACTGAACTAGATTCCCTTCACTACAGCTTCCAAAGCCCACCTGTTAGTGATATATTATGATAAGAATATCAGGCAAGAATACTGAACACCTGAAAGAGTCACCAAAATTACTGCAGACCTGTGTACTGGATTCTTGGGGGGAAATCTTAACCCCAGGCTGACTGAGTCCTCAAATCATGAGCTATACCGTAGCTTAGCTCTTGCTCTCAGGGATCTTTGTTATAGACCACAGTAGTTCTGGGTCACAATTAGAAAACAGATGTTGTGATAGGAAGTGGGATGGGTGTTTCATTCAATTGGATCTCAGAAAATATTATAGGGCCAACCTGAAGATGGTAATTATTTTATTTCCCCAATTAGAAGATTTGGTTCAGAGGTCCTCCAGAAGAGTGACCTAGAGTTAGGATATCTGCAGACAGAGAAGAGGACTTTGACAATCCAAGGATCTACCAGATAAAGAGCCAGTCTGAGCTCAGAATTTTCAGCTATGATAGAGAACTGTAGCAGCAACAGAGTCTAGATGAACTCACGTTCATGAAATAGGGTCTGTCCAAGTGAACTGAGATCACTAGTCTTATTCCCTGTAGCCATTTGATGATTTTGGCCATGAACTGAAGACAGCTTTGCCCAGGCAGAAGGTATCTTGAAGGGGTAAAGTAAAACCAACATCTTGCTCTTGGTGGCACATGGTGATAAAGGAAGGACTTAAAAACTTGAGGGGCTTCAGATGCATGGTTAGTTTTCTCCAAAAGATACTTACTGAGGTCTGATCTTGCATGGAATGCTTAAGAGCTAGCACAAAAGGCTTACAAAAGGTGGAGAGAAATCTCCCAAAGTCTGATGATGCTGAGGTGACAAAGACAAATTATAGCAAGGGGGCTCTACTGAAGCACATGGTCCCAAGACACTTGTCATGCATTGGAGTGATGTGGCAGTGGGACACAAAAGAACCATATTAAAAATTCCTAAAGGAAAATTCTTAAAGGAAAATTCCTTAGCTTTGGAAATCATTTGGCTTCCAAATAACTGCATATGAAAACAAAACTGAAGAGTACCTATAGGAATACGAGGCGCCTGGGTGGCTCAGTCACTTAAGCATCTGCCCTCACCTCAGGTCATGATCTCATGATCAGGATCCTGGGACCCAGCCCCACGTGGGGCCCCCTGTTCAACAGAGAGTCTACTTCTCTCTCTCCCTCTGCCCCCTTACCATTCATACATGCTCTTGTGCAAACTAGTTATCTCTTAAATAAATAAAATCTTTAGGAAAGAAAAAAGAATGCCTCTAGGAACAAAAAAATATACAGTAATCAACAAGGTGAACAGTCACAATATTTGATATCCAATAAAAAATTACCAGATTTCCTAACTGAGGGTTGCTGGGGGGAGGGGATTTGGGAGAAGGGGGTGGGATTATGGACATTGGGGAGGGTATGTGCTTTGGTGAGTGCTGTGAAGTATGTAAACCTGGTGATTCACAGACCTGTACCCCTGGGGATAAAAATATATGTTTATAAAAAATAAAAAATTAAATAAAAAAAATTACCAGATTTTTTTTCTGGTCAAAATGAACTGTGGAAAGAACCAAGATTGCCCTTCAATGGATGAACGGATAAGGAAGATGTGGTCCACATACACTATGAAGTATTATGCCTCCATCAGAAAGGACGAATACCCAACTTTTGTAGCAACATGGATGGGACTGGAAGAGATTATGCTAAGTTAAATAAGTCAAGCAGAGAGAGTCAATTATCATATGGTTTCACTTATTTGTGGAGCATAACAAATAGCATGGAGGACATGGGGAGTTAGAGAAGGAGAGGGAGGAGTTGGGGGAAATTGGAAGGGGAGGTGAACCATGAGAGACTATGGACTCTGAAAAACAATCTGAGGATTTTGAAGGGGCGGGGGGTGGGAGGTCGGGGTACCAGATGGTGGGTATTATAGAGGGCATGGATTGCATGGATTGCATGGTGCAAAGATAATGAATACTGTTATGCTGAAAATAAAAAATAAATTTAAAAAAATGAAATAACAGGGATTGGGTTTACCCTCCAACCTAAAACAACTAACCATCCAGACAAAATATATGAAACAATGGTTTTCAGGGAAACCAAGCAGTAAATGACAGTGACCCATGAACTACAGGAAACAAACGAAGTGATCCCTTTCGTTGACTAAGCTGCCTTCCTTGAGAATTTCCAGCCCAGTGAACTGCCTGAGTTGAGGACACAGCTAAGAGTCTTCAGAATCCAACACTGCTGGAAGCACATAATGGAGTACTAAGGAGAAGAGAGCTACACACAGATAGAGCTTAACTGGCGGCAGAGGGTTCCCTTGCATGTTCAGCAGAGCATTGATCAATGCATGTGAGAAAAGACACTTTCTCGTTCTAGAAAAAGAGCCATCAGAAAGAATAAAGAGAATAACACCCAGACCTCACACAGGACCAGAAAGAGTCTCTGTTCCTACCATCCTGGTAAATCTCATAATTCATAGAATAATGAGTACAATATTCAGAAGAGTCTTGCCTTAGTTGTGGGGAACAATACCCCTAAACAAAATATTTGTGGTAGGCAGAATAATGATCCTCCAATGATGTTTATGTCCTAATTCCCAGAATCTATGAATATGTTGAATTACATGCCAAAGGGGAAATAAGACTGCAGATTGAATTAAGGTTGCTAGTCAGTTGACCCTAAGATGGGGGGTTAAGTCTGGATTATAGTGGGTGGAACCAATCAAATAAGTGCAAGAGGGAGGTCAGAGTGATACAGTGTGAAAAGGACTTGACCTGTTCTTGCTGGTTTTGAAGATGGAAAAAGAATATCATAAACCAAGGAATGTGGGTAGCCTCTAAGTACTAGAAAAGGCATGGAAATGGTTTCTCCCTTCGAGACTCTAGGGGGAAAAAAAGAAAAGAAAGAAAGAAAAGAAAAAGGAAAAGAAAAAATAAAAGATAGACATCTTTATTTTCTCCCACTAAGGCTCATTTTGGACTTATGAACTACAGAACTGTAAACTGATAAATGCGTGTGTGTGTGTGTGTGTGTGTGTGTTCAAGATTTTATTTATTTATTTGAGAGAGACAGAATGAGAGAGAGAGAGAGAGAGAGAGCATGAGAGAGGTGAGGGTCAGAGGAAGAAACAGACTCCCGGCTAAGCAGGGAGCGAGGACTCAATCTCAGGACTCCAAGATCATAACCTGAGCCAAAGGTAGTTGCTTAACCAACTGAGCCAATCAGGTGCCCAAATTTGTGTTGTTTTAAGACATTAAGTTTGTTGTAATTTCTCACCGCAAGGATAGGAAACTAATACAGCACTGCTATCATCTCCCTTACACCTCAAACACAAAAGCCATTGGATCAAACTGTTTCCAAGGAATTTAACTGCATCCCATAACAAAGTTAAAGAACATAGACAAAAAATAAATAAATAAATATCCTGTACAAATTAAAATAAAATTTATAATGTCTTGCATCCAGCTTAAAAATATATACACTATTCAGAGCAACAGGACGATCAAAATATAATGAGGAAAAAAAATCCTTGTTTCACGGGGAGGGTGGTTGGGGGGGTAGGGATAGCCAGATGATGGGTATTAAGGACGGCATTTTTCGGGGCACCTGGGTCTCTCAGTCAGTTAAGCATCTGCCTTCAGTTCAGGTCATGATGCCAGGGTCCTGGGATGGAGCCCCACATCAGGCTTTGTGTTCAGTAAGGGAGCCTGTTTCTCCCTCTTACTCTGCCTGCAGCTCTACTTACTTGTGCTGTCTCTCTCTGTGTGTGAAATTAATAAACTAATTCATTAAATCTTTAAAAAAAACAGAGGGCACGTCTTGTGGTGAGCATTGGGTGTTATACACAACTAATGAATCATTGAATACTACATCAGAAACTAATGATGTACTGTATGGCGGCTAGCTTAACATCATAAAAATAAATAGATAAATAAATAAACAATTAAAATTGACTCAGAAGAATAAATGAAACAAGATGGGATTGGGAGGGAGACAAACCATAAGTGACTCTTAATCTCACAAAACAAACTGAGGGTTGCTGGGGGGAGGGGGTTTGGGAGAAGGGGGTGGGATTATGGACATTGGGGAGGGTATGTGCTTTGGTGAGTGCTGTGAAGTGTGTAAACCTGGTGATTCACAGACCTGTACCCCTGGGGATAAAAATATATGTTTATAAAAAATAAAAAGTTAAAAAAAAAAATGAACCAAACAACAACAAAAAAAAAATTGACTCAGAACTAACACAAGAGGTTAGAAATACCATATGATGAACAGTGGAACAATTACTATAACTTTATATCCTGTATGTTCAAAGATCTAGAGAAAAGACTGAACAATTTTTAAAAGATTTATTTATTTATTTACATACTTACTTACTTATAGATAGAGCATGTAAGAGTGCATGGAAAGGCAGAGGGAGAGAATCTCAAGCAGATTTCTCACTGAGCACGGAGCCCAATGCTGGGATCATGATCTGAGCTGAAACTAAGCCACCCAGGCCAGCCTGAACATTTTAAGTAGAGACATATCAGATATGACCTTGAACTTTAGAGAAGAAAACTAAAAATCATGAAAGGAAAAACATGCTGGATGGAATAAGCACTAGTTTATACACTACAAAATAAAGATCAAACCCAAAGACATAAAAATAGAAACTACATGAAATAAAATAAAACAGGATGAAAAAAGACTTGTAAAAATGAAGAGCACATCAGCAAATTATGGAAAAATTTTTTTTTAAGATTTTATTTTTTTGAGAGAGAGAGCTCAAGTGAGTCCACAAGTAGGCAGAATGGCAGGCAGAGGTAGAGGGAGAAGCAGGATCCTGCTGAGCCAGTAGCCCGATGTGGGGCTCGATCCCAGGACCCTGGGATCATGACATGAGCTGAAAGTAGACGCTTAGCCGACTGAGCCACCCAGGTGCCTGAATTATGGAAAAATTTTAAATAACATAATAAGTAAAATACCCAAAAGATGTAATAGGAAGAGGAACAGAACAAACAAGATGAGATTGGGAGGGAGACAAACCATAAGGGACTCTTAATCTTACAAAACAAACTGAGGTTTGCTGGGGGGAGGGGGGTTGGGAGAAGGGGGGTGGGGTTATGGACACTGGGGAGGGTATGTGCTTTGGTGAGTGCTGATTCACAGACCTGTACCCCTGGGGATAAAAATATATGTTTATAAAAAATAAAAAATTTATAAAAAAAATACATGTTTATAAAAAATAAAAAATTAAAAAAATATATAGAACAAACATTTGAAGAAACAGTGACAATTTTCTTCAAATTTGATGAAAACCATAAAACCACAGCTCTAAATAGCTCAATAAACCCAAACACAAAATTTTTTTTTAAAAATCCCACTAAACTAAGGCAAATCATAATCACATCTTTCAACACCTGTTAAAAGAGAAAAGTGTAAAGAATGGTGGGGGGGGAACTACTTGTATAGAGAGGAACAAAGATAAGAACACAGGAGATTTGTCATCAGAAATAATACAATTTAGAACACAGTGGAAGAACATCTTCAAAGTACTAAGAGAAAAATAAAATAAAATAAAACCCTGTCACTTTGAGCTATTTATCTGGTGAAAATATGTTTCAAAAAATGAAGGTAAAATAAGGACTATTTCTTACAATAAAAAGCTGAAAAGAGTGACTTCTGCCTGGGAAGACAGTAAGCCATACTATTTCCTATTCTTCCCTCTAAGTACAACTAAAACCCTGGTCATTATATACAAAACAAACATAAGACACTGAAAGACAGAAAAAGGCAGGTTGACTAGGGACCTCAGGATGCAAGGAATGAGACAGTGATGAATTCCTTGATCCCTCTAGTCCATGAACCAGCAAAGGGGCATCTTAGCAAAACACAGAGACCATGCAGAGACCAGTAAAGAGCTCTCCTACCCCTCCCAGTCTGGGGGTGTAGGGTATCAGGGGGACATAATGGAGAGCTAGAATTTCCATTCCTGCTAAATTAACATGGAGCCCTCTCCTGGGTGTCAGTAAGGCTGAGTGGGGAACCTGGACTTCTACCCCACCTTCACCTTCAATACCATCAGAGGAAACTAGTGAAAATAGGTTGAAGTAAGATCCAGAGTCTCAGAGTCTCATGACATAATGCCCAAATTGTCCAGGTTTCAAGCAAAAGTTACCTGTCACACCAAGACCAGGTAGAGTTCGACTTGAATAAGAACAAAACAACTAGTACACGAGAACAAAAAATTGAAACAGATGTTAGAATTATCTGACAAGGACTTTAAAGCAGCCATCATAAACATGCTTCAATGAGCAACCACTAACATACTCAAAACAAATGAAGAAAGAAGTTCCATCAAAGAAATAGAAAATCTCAGTAAAGAATAAAAGCTATAAAGAAACAAATGGAAATTTTAGAACTGAGAAATACAATAACTAAAATAAAATCTCAGTAGACTGACTCAATAGAATGGATGAAACAGAGGAAGAATCAATGAAATGGAAGATAGTACAAAAAAATTTAGGATGAACAATAGAAAATAAACTAAAAAGAAATTAGCAGAGCTTCAAAGAATGGTAGTTTTGTAAACAAGAAATCTAGTATGCCTATTATGAGAATCTCAGGAAAGAAGAGTGTGGGGCTTAACAAGTACCCAGTGGAATAACGGCTAAAAACTTCCCAAATTTGGCAAAAATCATAAATTTGCAGCTTACAGAAGGTGTTCTAAACAGGATAAACCCAAAGAAATACACAAAACTCATCATAACCAAACTTCTGAAACTAAAGAAAAATAAAAAAACACTGAAACCAGTGAAAGAAATGACACTTTCCTAGAGAAGAGACAATTTGAATGACAAAAGACTTCTCATCAAAACCATGGAGGCCAGAAGAGGTGGCATAACGTTTTGCAAGTACTGAAAAAATTGTCATTCTAGAATTGCAATCCAGTGAAAATAATACTGCATTTCACAAAGTCTTGTATTTTATGTTTTCATTTTCAATCTGTTCAAAATAGTTCTACTTTCCCTTCAACTTTTTCTTTGATCCATGAAATATTTAGAAGTGTTATATTTAGTTTCTAAATATTTGAGAATTTTCCATATGTCATCTCTTCTGTCATTGATTTCTAATCCCACTATAAGAACAAAACATTTTATTATTTATTTATTTATTTATAATTTTTTATTTTTTATAAACATATATTTCTATCCCCAGGGGTACAGGTCTGTGAATCACCAGGTTCACACACTTCACAGCACTCACCAAAGCACATACCCTCCCCAATGTCCATAATCCCACCCCCTTCTCCCAAACCCCATCCCCCCAGCAACCCTCAGTTTGTTTTGTGAGATTAAGAGTCACTTATGGTTTGTCTCCCTCCCAATCCCATCTTGTTTCATTGATTCTTCTCGTACCCACTTAAGCCCCCTTGTTGCATCACCACTTCCTCATATCAGGGAGATCATATGATAGTTGTCTTTCTCTGCTTGACTTATTTCGCTAAGCATGATACGCTCTAGTTCCATCCATGTTGTTGCAAATGGCAAGATTTCATTTCTTTTGATGGCTGCATAGTATTCCATTGTGTATATATACCACATCTTCTTGATCCATTCATCTGTTGATGGACATCTAGGTTCTTTCCATAGTTTGGCTATTGTGGACATTGCTGCTATAAACATTCGGGTGCATGTGCCCCTTTGGATCACTATATTTGTATCTTTAGGGTAAATACCCAATAGTGCAATTGCTGGGTCATAGGGCAGTTCTATTTTCAACATTTTGAGGAACCCCCTGCTGTTTTCCAGAGTGGCTGCACCAGCTTGCATTCCCACCAACAGTGTAGGAGGGTTCCCCTTTCTCCACATCCTCGCCAGCATCTGTCATTTCCTGACTTGTTGATTTTAGCCATTCTGACTGGTGTGAGGTGATATCTCATTGTGGTTTTGATTTGTATTTCCCTGATGCCGAGTGATATGGAGCACTTTTTCATGTGTCTGTTGGCCATCTGGATGTCTTCTTTGCAGAAATGTCTGTTCATGTCCTCTGCCCATTTCTTGATTGGATTATTTGTTCTTTGGGTGTTGAGTTTGCTAAGTTCTTTATAGATTCTGGACTCTAGTCCTTTATCTGATATGTCGTTTGCAATATCTTCTCCCATTCTGTCAGTTGTCTTTTGATTTTGTTAACTGTTTCCTTTGCTGTGCAAAAGCTTTTGATCTTGATGAAATCCCAATAGTTCATTTTTTCCCTTGCTTCCCTTGCCTTTTGAGTTGTTCCTAGGAAGATGTTGCTGCGGCAGAGGTCGAATAGGTTGCTGCCTGTGTTCTCCTCAAGGATTTTGATGGATTCCTTTCACACATTGAGGTCCTTCATCCATTTTGAGTCTATTTTTGTGTGTGGTGTAAGGAAATGGTCCAATTTCATTTTTCTGCATGTGGCTGTCCAATTTTCCCAGCACCATTTATTGAAGAGGCTGTCTTTTTTCCATTGGACATCCTTTCCTGCTTTGTCGAAGATTAGTTGACCATAGAGTTGAGAGTCTATTTCTGGGCTCTCTATTCTGTTCCATTGATCTATGGGTCTGTTTTTGTGCCAGTACCATGCTGTCTTGATGATGACAGCTTTGTAATAGAGCTTGAAGTCCGGAATTGTGATGCCACCAACGTTGGCTTTCTTTTTCAATATCCCTTTGGCTATTCGAGGTCTTTTCTGGTTCCATATAAATTTTAGCATTATTTGTTCCATTTCTTTGAAGAAGATGGATGGTACTTTGATAGGAATTGCATTAAATGTGTAGATTGCTTTAGGTAGCATAGACATTTTCACAATATTTATTCTTCCAATCCAGGAGCATGGAACATTTTTCCATTTCTTTGTGTCTTCCTCAATTTCTTTCATGAGTACTTTATAGTTTTCTGAGTATAGATTCTGTGTCTCTTTGGTTAGGTTTATTCCTAGGTACCTTATGGTTTTGGATGCAATTGTAAATGGGATTGACTCCTTAATTTCTCTTTCTTCTGTCTTGCAGTTGGTGTAGAGAAATGCAACTGATTTCTGTGCATTGATTTTATATCCTGACACTTTACTGAATTCCTGTATAAGTTCTAGCAGTTTTGGAGTGGAGTCTTTTGGGTTTTCCACATATAGTATCATATCATCTGCGAAGAGTGATAATTTGACTTCTTCTTTGCCGATTTGGATGCCTTTAATTTCCTTTTGTTGTCTGATTGCTGAGGCTAGGACCTCTAGTACTATGTTGAATAGCAGTGGTGATAATGGACATCCCTGCCGTGTTCCTGACCTTAGCGGAAAAGCTTTCAGTTTTTCTCCATTGAGAATGATATTTGCGGTGGGTTTTTCATAGATGGCTTTGATGATATTGAGATATGTGCCCTCTATCCCTACACTTTGAAGAGTTTTGATCAGGAAGGGATGCTGTACTTTGTCAAATGCTTTTTCAGCATCTATGGAGAGTATCATATGGTTCTTGTTCTTTCTTTTATTGATGTGTTGTATCACATTGACTGATTTGCGGATGTTGAACCAACCTTGCAGCCCTGGAATAAATCCCACTTGGTCGTGGTGAATAATCCTTTTAATGTACTGTTGAATCCTATTGGCTAGTATTTTGTTGAGTATTTTCGCATCTGTGTTCATCAAGGATATCGGTCTATAGCTCTCTTTTTTGGTGGGATCCTTGTCTGGTTTTGGGATCAAGGTGATGCTGGCCTCATAAAATGAGTTTGGAAGTTTTCCTTCCATTTGTATTTTTTGGAACAGTTTCAGGAGAATAGGAATTAGTTCTTCTTTAAATGTTTGGTAGAATTCCCCCGGGAAGCCGTCTGGCCCTGGGCTTTTGTTTGTTTGGAGATTTTTAATGACTGTTTCAATCTCCTTACTGGTTATGGGTCTGTTCAGGCTTTCTATTTCTTCCTGGTTCAGTTGTGGTAGTTTATATGTTTCTAGGAATGCATCCATTTCTTCCAGATTGTCAAATTTATTGGCGTAGAGTTGCTCATAGTATGTTCTTATAATAGTTTGTATTTCTTTGGTGTTAGTTGTGATCTCTCCTCTTTCATTCATGATTTTATTTATTTGGGTCCTTTCTCTTTTCTTTTTGATAAGTCGGGCCAGGGGTTTATCAATTTTATTAATTCTTTCAAAGAACCAGCTCCTAGTTTCGTTGATTTGTTCTATTGTTTTTTTGGTTTCTATTTCATTGATTTCTACTCTGATCTTTATGATTTCTCTTCTCCTGCTGGGCTTAGGGTTTCTTTCTTGTTCTTTCTCCAGCTCCTTTAGGTGTAGGGTTAGGTTGTGTACCTGAGACCTTTCTTGTTTCTTGAGAAAGGCTTGTACCGCTATATATTTTCCTCTCAGGACTGCCTTTGTTGTGTCCCACAGATTTTGAACCATTGTATTTTCATTATCATTTGTTTCCATGATTTTTTTCAATTCTTCTTTAATTTCCCGGTTGACCCATTCATTCTTTAGAAGGATACTGTTTAGTCTCCATGTATTTGGGTTCTTTCCAAACTTCCTTTTGTGGTTGAGTTCTAGCTTTAGAGCATTGTGGTCTGAAAATATGCAGGGAATGATCCCAATCTTTTGATACCGGTTGAGTCCTGATTTAGGACCGAGGATGTGATCTATTCTGGAGAATGTCCCATGTGCACTAGAGAAGAATTTGTATTCTGTTGCTTTGGGATGAAATATTCTGAATATATCTGTGATGTCCATCTGGTCCAGTGTGTCGTTTAAGGCCTTTATTTCCTTGCTGATCTTTTGCTTGGATGACCTGTCCATTTCAGTGAGGGGAGTGTTAAAGTCCCCTACTATTATTGTAGTATTGTTGATGTGTTTCTTTGATTTTGTTATTAATTGGTTTATATAGTTGGCTGCTCCCACGTTGGGGGCATAGATATTTAAAATTGTTAAATCTTTTTGTTGGACAGACCCTTTGAGTATGATATAGTGTCCTTCCTCATCTCTTATTATAGTCTTTGGCTTAAAATCTAATTGATCTGATATAAGGATTGCCACTCCTGCTTTCTTCTGATGTCCATTAGCATGGTAAATTCTTTTCCACCCCCTCACTTTAAATCTGAAGGTGTCTTCGGGCTTAAAATGAGTTTCTTGGAGGCAGCATATAGATGGGTTTTGTTTTTTTATCCATTCTGATACCCTGTGTCTTTTGACAGGGGCATTTAGCCCATTCACATTCAGGGTAACTATTGAGAGATATGAATTTAGTGCCATTGTATTGTCTGTAAGGTGACTGTTACTGTATATGGTCTCTGTTCCTTTCTGATCTACCACTTGTAGGCTCTCTCTTTGCTTAGAGGACCCCTTTCAATATTGCCTGTAGAGCTGGTTTGGTGTTTGCAAATTTTTTTCAGTTTTTGTTTGTCCTGGAAGCTTTTAATCTCTCCTTCTATTTTCAATGATAGCCTAGCTGGATATAGTATTCTTGGCTGCATGTTTTTCTCGTTTAGTGCTCTGAAAATATCATGCCAGCTCTTTCTGGCCTGCCAGGTCTCTGTGGATAAGTCAGCTGCCAATCTAATATTTTTACCATTGTATGCTACAGACTTCTTTTCCCGGGCTGCTTTCAGGATTTTCTCTTTGTCACTGAGACTTGTAAATTTTACTATTAGGTGACGGGGCGTGGGCCTATTCTTATTGATTTTGAGGGGCGTTCTCTGAACCTCCTGAATTTTGATGCTCGTTCCCTTTGCCATATTGGGGAAATTCTCCCCCATAATTCTCTCCAGTATACCTTCTGGTCCCCTCTCTCTTTCTTCTTCTTCTGGAATCCCAATTATTCTAATGTTGTTTCGTCTTATGGTGTCACTTATCTCTCGAATTCTCCCCTCGTGGCCCAGTAACTGTTTGTCCCTCTTTTGCTCAGCTTCTTTATTCTCTGTCATTTGGTCTTCTATATCACTAATTCTTTCTTCTTTTTCCTCATTTATCCTAGCAGTGAGAGCCTCCATTTTTGATTGCCCCTCATTAATAGCTTTTTTGATTTCAACTTGGTTAGATTTTAGTTCTTTTATTTCTCCAGAAAGGGCTTTTATATCTCTGGAGATGGTTTCTCTAATATCTTCCATGCCTTTTTCGAGCCCGGCTAGAACCTTGAGAATTGTCATTCTGAACTCTAGATCTGACATATTACCGATGTCTGTATTGATTAGGTCCCTAGCCTTCGGTACTGCCTCTTGTTCTTTTTTTTGTGTTGAATTTTTCCGTCTTGTCATTTTGTCCAGATAAGAGTAAATGAAGGGGAAGTAAAATACTAAAAGGGTGGCAACAACCCCAGGAAAATATGCTTTAACCAAATTAGAAGAGATTCTAAATCGTGAGTGGGGAGAAAGGGGATAAAAAGAGGTTCAAAAAGGAAGAAAGAAAAAAAAAGAAAAAAGAAAAAAATAAAAAAAGAAAATTATTTTTAAAAAAAGAAAACACCTAAGAAAAATGTAAAAAAGAAAAAATATATATATTAGATAAACTAGTAAAAAATCGTTAAAAAAGAAAAAGGTAACAGTTAAAAAAAAAAAAAATTTTACCCGAAGGCGAGAAGAAAAAAAAAAAAATGAAAAAGAAAAAATTAAATTAACTGCAAGACTAAAAAAAATCACAGGAAAAAAGCCATGAGTTCCGTGCTTGTCTTTCTCCTCCTCTGGAATTCTGCTGTTCTCCTTGGTATTGAAACCGCACTCCTTGGTAGGTGAACTTGGTCTCGGCTGGATTTCTTGTTGATCTTCTGGGGGAGGGGCCTGTTGTAGTGATTCTCAAGTGTCTTTGCCCCAGGCGGAATTACACCGCCCTTACCCGGGGCTGGGGTGAGTAATTCGCTCGGGTTTGCTTTCAGGAGCTTTTGTTCCCTGAGCGCTTTCCGTAGAGTTCCGGAGGACGGGAATACAAATGGCGGCCTCCTGGTCTCTGGCCCGGAGGAGCCGAGAGCCCAGGGCCCCACTCCTCAGTGCGCCCTCAGAGAACAGCGCCCAGTTACTCCCGTATGCCTGACCTCCGGCCGCGCTCCGAGCTCACCGAGCCTGCGACCGGTTCAAGGTAACACCGAGCTGTGAGCTTACTGTCGGCTCTGTCTCTGTAGCCGGCTTTCCTGTTCCGATACCCGCAAGCTCTGCAACACTCAGACACCCCCGATCCTTCTGTGACCCTGCGGGACCTGAGGCCACGCTGACCCCGCGTGGGCTTCGCCCCGGCTTAGCCTCTGGAGCGATGTCCCTCAGCGGAACAGACTTTTAAAAGTCCTGATTTTGTGCGCGGTTGCTCCGCCGCTTGCCGGGAGCCGGCCCCTCCCCCCGGGGTCTATCTTCTTGTCGCTTTGGATTCACTTCTCCGCCGGTCCTACCTTTCAGAAAGTGGTTGTTTTTCTGTTTCCAGAATTGCTGTTCTTCTCTTCGATCTGCCGATGGATTTTCAGGTGTTTGCAATCTTTAGATAAGCTATCTAGCTAATCTCCGGCTAGCTGAAGCAGTCTCAGCTTGCTACTTCTCCGCCATCTTGACTCCTCCCTCTATTTATTTATTTATTTAAAAAAGAGAGAGGAGAGATCACAAGTAGGCAGACCAGTAGACAGAGGGAGAGGGGGAAGCAGGCTCCCTGCTGAGCAGAGAGCCCAATGCCGGTCTTGGTCCCAGGACCCTGAGATCATGACCTGAGTGGAAGGCAGAGGCTTAACCCAGGTGCCCCACAATGAAACATATTTTATTTATTTATTTTGATAAAATATATTTTTGAATGGCTTGAATCCTTTTAGATTTAATGACACTTATTTTATGGCCCTAAATACGATCTATGTTGGTAAATGTTCCATGTGTACTTTGGAAGCATATGTTCTCTGCTCTTTTGGATGGAGTATTCTATAAATGTCAATTACGAATCTTGGTTGATAGGACCGTTCAACTTCTATACCCTACTGATATTATGTTTGCTTGTTCTACCAGTTACTGAAGAGAGGGCTACTGAAATCTCTGACACTGACTATAGATTTGTCTATCTCTTCTTGCAGTTTTGCCAGTTTCATTTTGCATAATTTGAAGCTCTGTTATTCAATGCTTAACCATTAAGTTATTAAGAACCCAATTTTTATGGGTTCTTAATAACTAACCCTATCAGTTTTAACGAATGATTCTCTTAAATCCCAGTAATTTTTTTTGGTCTGAAATCTACTTTGTCAGATATTAATATAGCCATTGCTGCTTTCTTTTTACTAATGTTAGCATAGTTTATCATTTTCAATCCCTACACTTCTTTCATTTGGGGGGTGTGGGGTTGACACATAATGTTACATTAGTTTCAGGTGTACAAAACAGTAATTCAACATTTTATACTCTATGCTATACTTATTACAAGTATCATCGATTATCATGTAGCACTATGAGAATATCATTGACTATAGTTCCTATGCTGCATCTTTTATTCCCGTGACTTATTCATTCCATAACTGGAAGCCTGTATCTCCCACTCCTATTCAGCCAAATTGTCCGTCTTCCCCACCCCCTTCCGTCTGGCAACCATCTGTTTGTTCTCTGCCTTTTTAGGTCTAATTTTGCATTTTGTTTGTTTATTCCCTTATTTCATATCTTAGAGTCTACATAAGAGTGTAATCATATGGTCTCTCTCTTTTCCTGTTTGATTTATTTCATTTAGCATAATACCCCCTAGGGCCATCCATGTTGTCAAAAATGGAAAGATCTCATCCTTTTTTATGGATGTGTAATATTTCATTACAAACACATACACACACTCACATCTTCTTAATCCATTCATTTTTCCACACTTAGGTTTCTTCTATATCTTGGCTATTGTGAATAATGCTGCAACAAACATAGGGATGCATATGTCTTTTTGAATTAGTGTTCCCATTTATTTGGGTAAATAACCAGTGATGGATCTTATTACTGGATCATGTGGAATTTCTATTTTTAATCTTTTAGGGAATTTCCATACTGTTTTCTACAGGGGCTGAACAAATTTACATTACCACTGACAGTTCCTGAGAGATCTTTTTTCTCCATATCCTTGTCAATACTTGTCTTTTTTATTTTAGCCATTCTCATAGGTATCAGGTGAAATTTCACTGTGGTTTTGATTTGCATCTCCCTGATGCTTCTTACACTTTTAATCTATATGTGCCTTTTATTTAAAATGGGTTTCTACTAATTTCTACTACTGTTTCTACTAAAACAGCATGTTTTTTTAAAATTAATTTCTATTGAAATGCAAAGGACCTAGTAAAGCTGAATCACCTTTGAAAAAAAAAACAAAGCTGGAAGATTAACACTATCTGATTTCAAGACTTATAAAACTACAGGGATCAAAACAGTGTGAAATCAGTCTAAAAATAGATGAATAGATCCATAGAACATAATGAAGAGTTCAGAAGTGGATCCACACATCAGTTCATATTTTCAACAAATGTGTCAAGGTAATTAATTGGGGGAAGGGATGATCCATTCAGGAAATGGTACTGAAACATTTAAGCAACCATATGGAAAACAAAATGAAAGAAAACACGCCCCCCCAAAAACCTTACACCATTACAAAAATTAACTTGAGAACTTTCATAGACTTAATTTTGCTAGAAGTATAAAATTTCTAAATAAAAATACATATGAAGTCTTAATGACTTTGGGTTTGGTAAATATTTCTTAAATATGACATAAAAACACACACAAAAAAAGAAAAACATCAACAAATTAGACTTTAAAAAATTAAAAATTTTTCCTCTTTAGAGTATACTTTTGTGAAAATAAAGGACAAGTAGCAGATTGGGAAAAATATTTGCCAAATATATATTTGAAAAAGATCTTGTTTATACAAAGAGCTCTTGCAACTAAATAATAAGAATACAAATGGGGGGGCTGGGTAGCTCAATCAGTTGACCATCCAACTCTTCATTTTGGCTCAAGTCATGATCCCAGGGTCATGGGATCAAGCCCTGAGCCTGGCTCTGTGCTCAGCATGAAGGCTGCTGGAGAGTTTCTCTTTCCCTCTGCCCTTCCCCTGGTCACTCATGCTCTCTCTCTCACTCTCAAATAAATAAATTTTTTTAAAAAAATATTTTATTTATTTGACAGAGAGAAAGGCAGAGAGTAGGCAGAAAGTAGGCAGAGAGAGAGAAAGGGGGCAGGGGGAAGCGGGCTGCCTGCTGATATAGAGCCTGATGCGGGACTCGATCACAGGACCCTGAGATCATGACCTGAGCCAAAGGCAGAGGCTTAACCCACTGAGCCACCCAGGCACTCTCAAATAAATAAATCTTAAAAAAAGAATGTAAATAACACCAAAAAAAGGGCAAAATATTTGAACAAATGCCTCACCCAAAAAAGTATGCTAATGGGAAATAAGCATGTGGAAAAATGCTAAATATCACTAGTCATTAAGAAAATGGAAATTTAAACCATAATGACATACTAGTAAGTGCCCACTAGAAAAGCTGAAATTTTAAAAACCTGACCATATCAAGTGCTGATGAGGATGTGGAGCAATGAGAACTCTTACATACTGCTAGTGGAAATGTAATAGGTACAGGTACTTTGGAAAACAGTTTGGTTATTTCTTTAAAATTTCAATTTTTATATGAGTCAGCTATTCCACACCTATTTATTCAAGGTAAATGAAAGCATATATTCACACAAAAACTTATACACAGCAACGTTTTTGGTAACAGCTACAGACAGAATAAAGTCAAATGTCCCTCAACAAGTAAATGAATTAAAAAGCTGTTGCATATCCATACAATGAAATACTACTCAACAATAAAAAGAACAACTTTTGACACATACAGGTATTAATCAGGATTCTCCAGAAAGAAAGAACCAATAGGAAATATAAATGTAAACGTGTGTGTGTGTGTGTGTACAAACACATATACATAAAATGGGAATTGGCTCATGTGGCTTTGGGGGCCAAGAAGTGCTACAATCTGTCCTCTGCATGTTGGAGAACCAAGCCAGGACAGCCAGTGATACAATTCAGTCCAAGTCCAAATGCCCAAGAACCAGGAGCTCCAATGCCTGAGGACAGGAAAAGTTGGATGCCCTAGCCCAGGAAAACAGAGTGAGTTCTCCCTTCTTTTACTTTTTTGTTCCATTTGGGCCATCCAAAAATTGGATTATGCCCACCCCCATTGGTGAGGGTGGATGTCTTTACTCAGTCTACTGAATCAAATGCTAAGCTCTTCATAAAGACCCTCACAGACACACACAAAAATAATGTTTTGTCAGCTATTCAGGCATTCCTTAGCCCAGGCAAGTTGACACATAAAATTAACCACCACAACATAACATGCTTAAGCCTCCAAATCATTGTGCTGAGCAAAAGAAGTCAAACAGAAAAAGAGCGGATGTATGATCCAGAAATTATATCAATGATTACCTGGGGAAGAAGGTGTAATCGGTAGAGACAGGAGAGAGAGAGAGAGGTTACAAAAGAGCAAGAGGAAAGTTTGGAGGAAGATAGTTATATTCATTATCCTGATTGTGGTAATGCTTCACAGATAAATATACATATGGCAAAACATCAAGCATGTGCTTCAAATATATGCAGTTAATTATATGTCAATTATATCTCAATAAAACAGAAAAAAGTGAAAAAGTAAAAAAAAAAAAAAGATGGTGCAATAAATGTTTTTAGACAAACAGAAACTGAAGAAATTCAGCACCAGCACAGAATGTTACAAGTATATTAAAAGTAATTTTTATGAAAGAATGAAAAGATGAAATCCTCATTGGAAATGCAGCAATGTAGAATGGAATGAATAATACTGGAAAAGGTTGACACATGGGTATAAAAAACTTAATGACTTCAGGAATGGACAACAATAGTTTGTCAGCAACAATGAAAAAGATAGAAGTAGGTAAAGGGAAGAACAGTTCTCTAAGATTCTAGCAGTATTGTGAAAGTAATCATTTGTATAAAAATATAATAAATTGGGGCACGTGGGGGGGGCTCAGTTGGTTAAACATTTAATTTTTTATTTTGGCTCAGGTCATGACCTCAGCATCCTGTGATCAAGCCCCTCATTGGGTTCTACATTCAGTGTGGAGTCTGCTTGAGATTCTCTCTCCCTCTGGCCCTCCTGCTCATGCTCTCTCTCTCTCTCTCTCTCTTTCAAATAAATAAATAAACCTTTAAAAATATATATCTAATAAATCAAGTATACATGTTGATATTGCTGAAGTAAACTCTCAAAGAATGGTAAACGTTAGCAAATTACAAGGAAAATAATGTAATAACAAAAAATATTTATCCCAAAAGCAAGCAAAGAAAGAAGAGAAAGGGGAATATAAAATAAATGGAATATATAGAAACCAAGTAATAAAGTAATAGATATAAACCCAGTTATAGCAGTAATTACATTCAATTTCAACAAACTAAAATCTTCAAGGAAAATATTAAGATTGGCAGAATAGGTAAGAAAAAAGCCCGTCCCTGAGAACACAAAGATTTTTCTTTAATTTGAAAGATCCTCTGTAAGAAAATAACTTCACTTACATGCTCAGGAAGAGATAGATGAGATAGTATGGAGTATTTGATTTTTCCCAGCAACATTCTCAAGCTCAGAAGCACATACCCTGATCCATTTGGGAAACAGGTGAGTGTCAGATGCAGCGAGTATTAGATTCTGGACTTAGGTGACAGAAGAGGTAATTTTCTTCAGATATCTTGTTTTCCTTCCAGCAGAATAAGGCCATCTCTGTCTAATACTGCTGTTCTCATATACGGGTATACTCACTTAAAAACACTTCTAAGGCCCTTTAAGTCACACATTGTATAAGGTCACTTCTGTGTCCCCCAGTGTAACTAGAATAGTACTTCACCCACTGGATCTCAGTAAGTGCCTGAATTGAGTCCTAAGTTAGAGTCCCAAGATACCTAGACCAGCAAAGATGCTATGTTTAAAGAAGCAGATGCAGTAAATAAAAGAACAGAAAGCAGAGTGATTATCACATTCCTTAGAGAGGCAAGGTTGTTGAGTGTCTGTAGAAATCAGTAACCTTGGATTTTGACCTCAGTTTTACCTTACAGTGTCTTATTCCTTTGTATCTCAGGCTTTTAAAAACAAACCAAAAAAAAAAAAAAAAACCAACCAACCAACAAACAAACAAACAAAAACAAAACAAAACTTGTTTAACTGTTATTCCTTTCATTTCATTTTATTTTCATTTTTCATCATGAAAATTGTATTCTTTAATCCCCATCCACTATTTACCCCATCCCCCACCATCCTCCCCTCTGGTAACCATTAGTTCTCTAGAGTCTATGTCTTGGTCTCTCTCTCTCTCTCTTTTTTTTCTCTTTTCTATTTTTTTTGTTTGTTTCTTAAATTCCACATATGCATGAGATCATATGGTATTCATCTTTGTCTGACTGACTTATTTTGCCTAGCATTATACCCTTTAGCTCCAACCATGTTGTTGCAAAACCCAGCTTTTCTCTTTTTTAAACTGAAAACTGAGGTCTATTTTAGGAAAATGATGAAGATTGCATTTACTTTGATGTTGGGAATATCCGAGTGAAATCTGGAAAGCAGTTAGTTTCTCAGGAAGAAGATACATTATCACTCATCACTGCGGGAATGCTCAAATTACAGGACTTACTAAATACGCCTCTTTTTTTCTCCAGCTGATTGACTAAGACTTTTGATCTCAGCAGTTTCTGGAGATCCTGGCAGTCCTGTCTGCACTGAGCCAGGCAGGAGCTCAGGTGCTGGGGGAGTCTGGAGAGGCTGAAATCTGCCCGAGACCCTGAGTCCCCAGTTGAGACAAGTCATTCAGCTGTTACAAGAAGCAAGTGCAGAGATTAGGAGAGTCAATAACGTCACCCCTCATTGGGCACTTTGTTCAAACTTTGCATTTTTGTGTTTTTTCTTCATGTTGCTGTAACAGCACCTTGCCTGCTATTTGGAAAACAAAGGCTCCAAAACAGGGGGTGCCTCAAGAGCTGGGATAATGACTGTTTTTGTTTTACTTTGAAATAAACCTGAACAGACCCATAACCAGTAAGGAGATTGAAACAGTCATTAAAAATCTCCAAACAAACAAAAGCACAGGGCCAGACGGCTTCCTGGGGGAATTCTACCAAACATTTAAAGAAGAACTAATTCATATTCTCCTGAAACTATTCCAAAAAATAGAAATGGAAGGAAAACTTCCAAAATCATTTTATGAGGCCAGCATCACCTGAATCCCCAAATCAGACAAAGATCCCACCAAAAAAGAGAGCTATAGACCGATATCCTTGATGAACACAGATGCGAAAATACTCAACAAAATACTAGCCAATAGGATTCAACAGTACATTAAAAAGATTATTCACCACGACCAAGTGGGATTTATTCCAGGGCTGCAAGGTTGGTTCAACATCCGCAAATCAGTCAATGTGATACAACACATCAATAAAAGAAAGAACAAGAACCATATGATACTCTCAATAGATGCTGAAAAAGCATTTGACAAAGTACAGCATCCCTTCCTGATCAAAACTCTTCAAAGTGTAGGGATAGAGGGCACATACCTCAATATCATCAAAGCCATCTATGAAAAACCCACCGCAAATATCATTCTCAATGGAGAAAAACTGAAAGCTTTTCCGCTAAGGTCAGGAACACAGCAGGGATGTCCATTATCACCACTGCTATTCAACATAGTACTAGAGGTCCTAGCCTCAGCAATCAGACAACAATAGGAAATTAAAGGCATCCAAATCAGCAAAGAAGAAGACAAATTATCACTCTTCGCAGATGATATGATACTATATGTGGAAAACCCAAAAGACTCCACTCCAAAACTGCTAGAACTTATACAGGAATTCAGTAAAGTGTCAGGATATAAAATCAATGCACAGAAGTCAGTTGCATTTCTCTACACCAACAGCAAGACAGAAGAAAGAGAAATTAAGGAGTCAATCCCATTTACAATTGCATCCAAAACCATAAGATACCTAGGAATAAACCTAACCAAAGAGACACAGAATCTATACTCAGAAAACTATAAAGTACTCATGAAAGAAATTGAGGAAGACACAAAGAAATGGAAAAATGTTCCATGCTCCTGGATTGGAAGAATAAATATTGTGAAAATGTCTATGCTACCTAAAGCAATCTACACATTTAATGCAATTCCTATCAAAGTACCATCCATCTTTTTCAAAGAAATGGAACAAATAATCCTAAAATTTATATGGAACCAGAAAAGACCTCGAATAGCCAAAGGGATATTGAAAAAGAAAGCCAACGTTGGTGGCATCACAATTCCGGACTTCAAGCTCTATTACAAAGCTGTCATCATCAAGACAGCATGGTACTGGCACAAAAACAGACACATAGATCAATGGAACAGAATAGAAAGCCCAGAAATAGACCCTCAACTCTATAGTCAACTAATCTTCGACAAAGCAGGAAAGAATGTCCAATGGAAAAAAGACAGCCTCTTCAATAAATGGTGCTGGGAAAATTGGACAGCCACATGCAGAAAAATGAAATTGGACCATTTCCTTACACCACACACAAAAATAGACTCAAAATGGATGAAGGACCTCAATGTGCGAAAGGAATCCATCAAAATCCTTGAGGAGAACACGGGCAGCAACCTCTTCGACCTCAGCCGCAGCAACATCTTCCTTGGAACAACGCAAAAGGCAAGGGAAGCAAAGGAAAAAATGAACTATTGGGATTTCATCAAGATCAAAAGCTTTTGCACAGCAAAGGAAACAGTTAACAAAATCAAAAGACAACTGACAGAATGGGAGAAGATATTTGCAAACGACATATCAGATAAAGGACTAGAGTCCAGAATCTATAAAGAACTTAGCAAACTCAACACCCAAAGAACAAATAATCCAATCAAGAAATGGGCAGAGGACATGAACAGACATTTCTGCAAAGAAGACATCCAGATGGCCAACAGACACATGAAAAAGTGCTCCATATCACTCAGCATCAGGGAAATACAAATCAAAACCACAATGCGATATCACCTCACACCAGTTAGAATGGCTAAAATCAACAAGTCAGGAAATGACAGATGCTGGCGAGGATGCGGAGAAAGGAGAACCCTCCTACACTGTTGGTGGGAATGCAAGCTGGTGCAACCTCTCTGGAAAACAGCATGGAGGTTCCTCAAAATGTTGAAAATAGAACTGCCCTATGACCCAGCAATTGCACTATTGGGTATTTACCCTAAAGATACAAACATAGTGATCCAAAGGGGCACATGCACCCGAATGTTGATAGCAGCAATGTCCACAATAGCCAAACTATGGAAAGAACCTCGATGTCCATCAACAGATGAATGGATAAAGAAGATGTGGTATATATACACAATGGAATACTATGCAGCCATCAAAAGAAATGAAATCTTGCCATTCGCGACAACATGGATGGACCTAGAGCGTATCATGCTTAGAGAAATAAGTCAAGCAGAGAAAGACAACTATCATATAATCTCCCTGATATGAGGAAGTGGTGATGCAACAAGGGGGCTTAAGTGGGTACGAGAAGAATCAATGAAACAAGATGGGATTGGGAGGGAGACAAACCATAAGTGACTCTTTTTTTTTTTAATATAATTTTTTATTTTTTATAAACATATATTTTTATCCCCAGGGGTACAGGTCTGTGAATCACCAGGTTTACACACTTCACAGCACTCGCCAAAACAAATACCCTCCCCAATGTCCATAATACCACCTCCTTCTCCCAAACCCCCTCCCCCCAGCAACCCTCAGTTTGTTTTGTGAGATTAAGAGTCACTTATGGTATGTCTCCCTCCCAATCCCATCTTCTTTCATTTATTCTTCTCGTACCCACTTAAGCCCCCATGTTGCATCACCACTTCCTCATATCAGGGAGATCATACGATAGTTGTCTTTCTCCGCTTGACTTATTTCGCTAAGCATGATATGCTCTAGTTCCATCCATGTTGTCGCGAATGGCAAGATTTCATTTCTTTTGATGGCTGCATAGTATTCCATTGTGTATATATACCACATCTTCTTGATCCATTCATCTGTTGATGGACATCTAGGTTCTTTCCATAGTTTGGCTATTGTGGACATTGCTGCTATAAACATTCGAGTACACGTGCCCCTTTGGATCACTACGTTTGTATCTTTAGGGTAAATACCCAATAGTGCAATTGCTGGGTCGTAGGGCAGTTCTATTTTCAACATTTTGAGGAACCTCCATGCTGTTTTCCAGAGACGTTGCACCAACTTGCATTCCCACCAACAGTGTAGGAGGGTTCCCCTTTCTCCACATCCTCGCCAGCATCTGTCATTTCCTGACTTGTTGATTTTAGCCATTCTGACTGGTGTGAGGTGATATCGCATTGTGGTTTTGATTTGTATTTCCCTGATGCCGAGTGATATGGAGCACTTTTTCATGTGTCTGTTGGCCATCTGGATGTCTTCTTTGCAGAAATGTCTGTTCATGTCCTCTGCCCATTTCTTGATTGGATTATTTGTTCTTTGGGTGTTGAGTTTGCTAAGTTCTTTATAGATTCTGGACACTAGTCCTTTATCTGATATGTCGTTTGCAAATATCTTCTCCCATTCTGTCAGTTGTCTTTTGATTTTGTTAACTGTTTCCTTTGCTGTGCAAAAGCTTTTGATCTTGATGAAATCCCAATAGTTCATTTTTTCCTTTGCTTCCCTTGCCTTTTGCGTTGTTCCTAGGAAGATGTTGCTGCGGCTGAGGTCGAAGAGGTTGCTGCCCGTGTTCTCCTCAAGGATTTTGATGGATTCCTTTCGCACATTGAGGTCCTTCATCCATTTTGAGTCTATTTTTGTGTGTGGTGTAAGGAAATGGTCCAATTTCATTTTTCTGCATGTGGCTGTCCAATTTTCCCAGCACCATTTATTGAAGAGGCTGTCTTTTTTCCATTGGACATTCTTTCCTGCTTTGTCGAAGATTAGTTGACTATAGAGTTGAGAGTCTATTTCTGAGCTCTCTATTCTGTTCCATTGATCTATGGGTCTGTTTTTGTGCCAGTACCATGCTGTCTTGATGATGACAGCTTTGTAATAGAGCTTGAAGTCCGGAATTGTGATGCCACCAACGTTGGCTTTCTTTTTCAATATCCCTTTAGCTATTCGAGGTCTTTTCTGGTTCCATATAAATTTTAGAATTATTTGTTCCATTTCTTTGAAAAAGATGGATGGTACTTTGATAGGAATTGCATTAAATGTGTAGATTGCTTTAGGTAACATAGACATTTTCACAATATTTATTCTTCCAATCCAGGAGCATGGAACATTTTTCCATTTCTTTGTGTCTTCCTCAATTTTTTTCATGAGTACTTTATAGTTTTCTGAGTATAGATTCTGTGTGTCTTTGGTAAGGTTTATTCCTAGGTATCTTATGGTTTTGGGTGCAATTGTAAATGGGATTGACTCCTTATTTCCCTTTCTTCTGTCTTGCTGTTGGTGTAGAGAAATGCAACTGATTTCTGTGCATTGATTTTATATCCTGACACTTTACTGAATTCCTGTATAAGTTCTAGCAGTTTTGGAGTGGAGTCTTTTGGGTTTTCCACATATAGTATCATATCATCTGCGAAGAGTGATAATTTGACTTCTTCTTTGCCGATTTGGATGCCTTTAATTTCCTTTTGTTGTCTGATTGCTGAGGTTAGGACCTCTAGTACTATGTTGAATAGCAGTGGTGATAATGGACATCCCTGCTGTGTTCCTGACCTTAGCGGAAAAGCTTTCAGTTTTTCTCCATTGAGAATGATATTTGCGGTGGGTTTTTCATAGATGGCTTTGATGATATTGAGGTATGTGCCCTCTATCCCTACACTTTGAAGAGTTTTGATCAGGAAGGGATGCTGTACTTTGTCAAATGCTTTTTCAGCATCTATTGAGAGTATCATATGGTTCTTGTTCTTTCTTTTATTGATGTGTTGTATCACATTGACTGATTTGCGGATGTTGAACCAACCTTGCAGCCCTGGAATAAATCCCACTTGGTCGTGGTGAATAATCTTTTTAATGTACTGTTGAATCCTATTGGCTAGTATTTTGTTGAGTATTTTCGCATCTGTGTCCATCAAGGATATTGGTCTATAGCTCTCTTTTTTGGTGGGATCCTTGCCTGGTTTTGGGATCAAGGTGATGCTGGCCTCATAAAATTAGTTTGGAAGTTTTCCTTCCATTTCTATTTTTTGCAACAGTTTCAGGAGAATAGGAATTAGTTCTTCTTTAAATGTTTGGTAGAATTCCCCCGGGAAGCCGTCTGGCCCTGGGCTTTTGTTTGTTTGGAGATTTTTAATGACTGTTTCAATCTCCTTACTGGTTATGGGTCTGTTCAGGCATTCTATTTCTTCCTGGTTCAGTTGTGGTAGTTTATATGTTTCTAGGAATGCATCCATTTCTTCCAGATTGTCAAATTTATTGCCGTAGAGTTGCTCATAGTATGTTCTTATAATAGTTTGTATTTCTTTGGTGTTAGTTGTGATCTCTCCTCTTTCATTCATTATTTTATTTATTTGGGTCCTTTCTCTTTTCTTTTTGATAAGTAGGGCCAGGGGTTTATCAATTTTATTAATTCTTTCAAAGAACCGTCTCCTACTTTCGTTGATTTGTTCTATTGTTTTTTTGGTTTCTATTTCATTGATTTCTGCTCTGATCTTTATGATTTCTCTTCTCCTGCTGAGCTTAGGGTTTCTTTCTTGTTCTTTTTCCAGCTCCTTTAGGTGTAGGGTTAGGTTGTGTACCTGAGACCTTTCTTGTTTCTTGAGAAAGGCTTGTACCGCTATATATTTTCCTCTCAGGACTGCCTTTGTTGTGTCCCACAGATTTTGAACCGTTGTATTTTCATTATCATTTGTTTCCATGATTTTTTTCAACTCTTCTTTAATTTCCCGGTTGACCCATTCATTCTTTAGAAGGATGCTCTTTAGTCTCCATGTATTTTGGTTCTTTTCAAACTTCCTTTTGTGGTTGAGTTCTAGCTTTAGAGCATTGTGGTCTGAAAATATGCAGGGAATGATCCCAATCTTTTGATACCGGTTGAGTCCTGATTTAGGACCGAGGATGTGATCTATTCTGGAGAATGTTCCATGTGCACTAGAGAAGAATGTGTATTCTGTTGCTTTGGGATGAAATGTTCTGAATATATCTGTGATGTCCATCTGGTCCAGTGTGTCATTTAAGGCCTTTATTTCCTTGCTGATCTTTTGCTTGGATGATCTGTCCATTTCAGTGAGGGGAGTGTTAAAGTCCCCCACTATTATTGTATTATTGTTGATGTGTTTCTTTGATTTTGTTGTTAATTGGTTTATATAGTTGGCTGCTCCCACGTTGGGGGCATAGATATTTAAAATTGTTAAATCTTCTTGTTGGACAGACCCTTTGAGTATGATATAGTGTCCTTCCTCATCTCTTATTATAGTCTTTGGCTTAAAATCTAATTGATCTGATATAAGGATTGCCACTCCTGCTTTCTTCTGATGTCCATTAGCATGGTAAATTCTTTTCCACCCCCTCACTTTAAATCTGGAGGTGTCTTCGGGCTTAAAATGTGTTTCTTGGAGGCAACATATAGATGGGTTTTGTTTTTTTATCCATTCTGATACCCTGTGTCTTTTGACAGGGGCATTTAGCCCATTCACATTCAGGGTAACTATTGTGAGATATGAATTTAGGGCCATTGTATTGCCTGTAAGGTGGCTGTTACTGTATATGGTCTCTGTTCCTTTCTGATCTACCACTTGTAGGCTCTCTCTTTGCTTAGAGGACCCCTTTCAATATTGCCTGTAGAGCTGGTTTGGTGTTTGCAAATTCTTTCAGTTGTTGTTTGTCCTGGAAGCTTTTAATCTCTCCTTCTATTTTCAATGATAGCCTAGCTGGATATAGTATTCTGGGCTGCATGTTTTTCTCATTTAGTGCTCTGAAAATATCATGCCATCTCTTTCTGGCCTGCCAGGTCTCTGTGGATAAGTCAGCTGCCAATCTAATATTTTTACCATTGTATGTTACAGACTTCTTTTCCCGGGCTGCTTTCAGGATTTTCTCTTTGTCACTGAGACTTGTAAATTTTACTATTAGGTGACAGGGTGTGGGCCTATTCTTATTGATTTTGAGGGGCGTTCTCTGAACCTCCTGAATTTTGATGCTCGTTCCCTTTGCCATATTGGGGAAATTCTCCCCCATAATTCTCTCCAGTATACCTTCTGGTCCCCTCTCTCTTTCTTCTTCTTCTGGAATCCCAATTATTCTAATGTTGTTTCGTCTTATGGTGTCACTTATCTCTCGAATTCTCCCCTCGGGGTCCAGTAGCTGTTTGTCCCTCTTTTGCTCAGCTTCTTTATTCTCTGTCATTTGGTCTTCTATATCACTAATTCTTTCTTCTGCCTCATTTATCCTACCAGTGAGAGCCTCCATTTTTTATTGTACCTCATTAATAGCTTTTTTGATTTCAACTTGGTTAGATTTTAGTTCTTTTATTTCTCCAGAAAGGGCTTTTATATCTCTGGAGAGGGTTTCTCTAATATCTTCCATGCCTTTTTCGAGCCCGGCTAGAACCTTGAGAATTGTCATTCTGAACTCTAGATCTGACATATTACCAATGTCTGTATTGATTAGGTTTCTAGCCTTCGGTACTGCCTCTTGTTCTTTTTTGTGTGTTGAATTTTTCCGTCTTGTCATTTTGTCCAGATAAGAGAATATGAAGGGGCAAGTAAAATACTAAAAGGGTGGCAACAACCCCAGGAAAATATGCTGTAACCAAATTAGAAGAGATCCCAAATCGTGAGGGGGGAGAAAGGGGATAAAAAGAGGTTCAAAAAGGAAGAAATTAAAAAAAAAAAAGAAAAAAGAGAAAAAAAAAAAAGAAAAGAATTTAAAAAAAAAAAAAGAAAACACGTAAGAAAAATATAAAAAAGAAAAAATATATGTATTAGATAAACTAGTAAAAAATCATTAAAAAAGAAAAAGGTAACAGTTAAAAAAAAAAAAATTTACCCGAAGGCGAAAAAAAAAAAAAAAAAAGAAAAAGAAAAAGAAAAAAATTAAATTAACCGCAAGACTAAAAAAAATCACAGGGAAAAATCCATGAGTTCCGTGCTTTGCTTTCTCCTCCTCTAGAATTCTGCTGCTCTCCTTGGTATTGAAATCGCACTCTTTGGTAGGTGAACTTGGTCTCGGCTGGATTTCTTGTTGATCTTCTGGGGGAGGGGCCTGTTGTAGTGATTCTCAAGTGTCTTTGCCCCAGGCGGAATTGCACCGCTTTTACCCGGGCCAGGGTGAGTAATCCGCTTGGGTTTGCTTTCAGGAGCTTTTGTTCCCTGAGCGCTTTCCGTAGAGTTCCGGAGGACGGGAATACAAATGGCGGCCTCCTGGTCTCCGGCCGGAGGAGCCGAGAGCCCAGGGCCGCACTCCTCAGTGCGCGCCCAGAGAACCGCGCTCAGTTACTCCCGTCTGCCTGACCTCTGGCCGCGCTCCGAGCTCACCGAGCCTGCGACCGGTTCAAGGTCACCCCGAGCTGCGAGCTTACTGTCGGCTCTGTCTCTGTAGCCGGCTTTCACGTTCCAATACCCGCAAGCTCTGCGACACTCAGACACCCCCGATCCTTCTGTGACCCTGCGGGACCTGAGGCCACGCTGACCCCGTGTGGGCTTTGCCCCGGGTAGCCTCTGGAGCGATGTCCCTCAGCGGAACAGACTTTTAAAAGTCCTGATTTTTTGCTCCGTTGCTCTGCCGCTTGCCGGGAGCCGGCCCCTCCCCCTGGGGTCTATCTTCCCGTCGCTTTGGATTCACTTCTCCGCCGGTCCTACCTTTCAGAAAGTGGTTGTTTTTCTGTTTCCAGAATTGCTGTTCTTCTTCTCTTCGATCTGCTGATGGATTTGCAGGTGTTTGCAATCTTTAGATAAGCTATCTAGCTGATCTCCGGCTAGCTGAAGTAGTCTCGGCCTGCTACTTCTCCGCCATCTTGACTCCCATAAGTGACTCTTAATCTCACAAAACAAACTGAGGGTTGCTGGGGGGAGGGGGTTTGGGAGAAGGGGGTGGGATTATGGACATAGGGGAGGGTATGTGCTTGGTGAGTGCTGTGAAGTGTGTAAACCTGGTGATTCACAGACCTGTACCCCTGGGGATAAAAATATATGTTTATAAAAAATAAAAAATTTTAAAAAAAAAAAGAAAGGATATTCATTATTATAAATTTGTGTTTAGGAAAAAAAGAACTCACTCTGTGCACGACACAGGCTATAGAAAGACAAGTTCAGTAATAACTCCTTGACTGGCAGGGCTGTCTATTAGGAAGACTCTATGTTTTGCATTATCAGAGATTCTCAAAGCTATGGGAAAGATTAAACAAATTGACACTTCATGTCAGTAACTCTGGGAAATAAAGAACATAACCCATAATAATATCTTGATATGGTTCAATTGTAGGTTTGAATGTGGGAACAAAGCTCTGGCTTACTTGTCCAAAATATCACACACCTAATTTTATTGAGAGCTTACACCAGACAAGCCATTTTGTGATGATTCGAGATAAAAGGACTGGGATTAGGAATTTTGACATTAAAAACATGATCACAAAATTATAATTTCTAATATTCTCTAGAGAAAACACATGGTACATGGGAAATGGGCTGTCTGCTTTGTGCTCTGAGCATCCAGGGTTCTAGCATTATTTCTGCCGTAGAATATTGTGCCAATTTGATGAAGTCACTTTACCTCAATTTTCTCAGCTATAAAAAGAGGATAAGAAGTAGATGACCTCTAAGCTCCTTTCAACCTAGAATTATCTTGTGGTTTGATGATGTTTAAACAATTTATGTCAGACAGTGAGACAAGGGAGCATGAAGTGGTGATGAGAGTCCCTCCAATGCTGTGTGCCAAGGAAAAGCCATCTTCATAATGTTTTCATTTTCAATATCTGGCCCCTTGCACTGAAAGAACAAATGAATTGTCTCATCCTCTCACCTGGCTGCCTCTAGGTTCTGGACAGACAGCAAAGGTCTCAAAACCTTATGACATCACTTGGGAAGAAATGTGAGCTGAAGTGTAAAAAAGAAGAAAATTCTTGAAACAGTGATCAAATGGTAGACTTTGAAAAGTTAATCCATGACTGCTTCTAAGCTTGGAGATGGTATTTGGATAAAATGTGAACAGGTGATGATTGCAGCTCAAGGTATGGCTTGGCACGGTTTTGACCTTCAGGTGTCAATGTTTCCTAGCAGTCTCAGAGATAAGCGAAATGTGAATCCATGGAAACATAATAACTATGTTGCACTACAGTCACGCAACCCAATTTTACAAGACCCAACTAATATAAGAAGATCCAGCTACTGCAAGAGAACACAAAATGGATATTCAAAAAGCCCTAGGAGACATATACAAGCTGTTCATGATTACCATGAATATTTCAAACAATTTCTTGGTAACCAAGGAGCATGGCATGAACTTGCAGAACTGTGTATCAATGAACACAGCTATGCAAAGAAGCCTTTTGTTTAGAGGAGCTCATGGTGACAAATCCACACATTTACCCTGTTGTCAGCAGGACATTGAAGTTAAGTATAACTAAGGTAGAGTTGAAAATTTTGAGATCATGGAAGTATTTTACACAGGCATTGAAAGTATTCCACAAAAATATGAAAGCTTTGTTTACGTATAAGTGTACATAAATCACATTGCTCTGATCCCAAAGCAAGAACAAAATGGAGAAGAATGACATGAAATATGTTCATTGGGCAGCTAATCAAATAACAGAGTTGATCCGTGTGAAGGTTGAAATAAGAAGGAAATCAAATATAGATCACCCTTGAACAACTCAGGGGTTAGGGGGCATTGATACCCCCCCTACACACACAGTCACAAATTTGCAGATAACCTTTGACTCCCTAATGCTTAACTTCTAATAGCTGACTATGTTACTACCAGTAACATAATCAATTAACACATATTTTGTATGTTAAGTGTATTATATACTGTATTCTTATAATCAAATAAGCAAAAGAAAATAAAATGTTATTAAGAGACTCATAAGAAGGAGAAAATACATTTACATTCCTGTATGTTTTGAAAAAAATTACACATAAGTGGACCCATGCAGTTGAAACCATGGTGTTCAAGGGTCTCCTGTACTCTCCTTTAAACCACTGAAGATATACTGGAAACATTGTGGCTCAGTAGTTCTTAAAGTTTCAAAAGCTAGTGCACATTAGATTTTACAACTGCTTAGTTAAGTTTACTGGCCTGTAACTTACTAAATGCCTAGTGCTACTTATACTAAATCTGTGCTAATGAGGCAGTTGTGTGTGTGCACGTGCACATGCCTGTGTGTGTGTGGTATGAGAGAGACAGGATGGGGAGAGGGGCAGAAAGAGAGAGACTGTAAAGGATTTAATGCCATTTTATCTGTGTAGCCCCAAGGATGAATGCTTTTCAAACTGCCTGTTAGCAAGGATGACATAACTTAATATCTTAATGGGTACAAAGTCTCAGGATAATCACTGATCAAATTCATTAATGTTTCTTTATCTCTCTATCTCTCTCTATCTCTTTTTCTTTTTTTTTTTTTTTACAATTTTATTTATTTGAGAGAGAATGAGTGAGTGAGTGAGAAAGCGTAAGCAGGGGGAGGGATAGAGAGAGGGAGAAGCAGACTCCCACCTGAGCAGGAAGCCCAACAAGGACCTCTATCCCAGGACCCAGGGATCATGACCTGAGCTAAAGGCAGATGCTTAACATACTGAGCCATCCAGGAGTCTCTATTTCTTACTTTATCTTATCTTTTTTTTTTTTTAAGACTTACTTCTTTATTTTGAGAGAGAGAAAGAACACATGCACAGCAGGGAGCAGGGAAGAGAGAAAATCTCCAGCTGACTCCCTGTTGAGCAGAGCACCTAGAGGGGCTGATCTCTCAACTCTGAGATTATAACCTGAGGCGAAACCAAGAGTCAGACACTTAACTGAGTCACACAGGTGCCCCTCTTCTGTGTATATTTCTTGACCATGCTGACGTTGCTTATAAGGGAGAATTATCCAAAGCCATTCAGTCTTATCCTACACAGTGATTCTGCTTTTTCCCTTACACAATGCCCTTCTACAAACTAGAAATTGAGACTTCTGAAAGAAATATTAAAAACCCCAGTGACAGACAGTATCCAATATTCATTTTTCCTTTTTTAAAGATTTATGCATTTATTTGAGAGAGAGAAAGAGTGAGTAGAGGGAAGGGCAGAGGGAGAGAATC